>NC_092686.1:30825317-31062817 GCF_964275005.1 Diadema setosum
GCCTTTGACTTTATCATGGTAATGCTCTGACATGTTATGTGATAAATAGTAAATGCAAATGTCTTGCAAGGCCAAATCTACAAATAACAATATGTCTCTTTTTACCTGCTGTGAATGAAACCCGACCTATAAACAAATCAAAATAGTGGGTCTTTGTGTGCAATCTAATTAATATGCATGTTTGAGACTGGTGTGTGTAATGAAAGGTTCCATGACATTTGCTCCTGCGACAGTTGCTCCCGTGAAATATCTGCATGCTAAAGCCAAACATAAATTCTACCCACAAACATAACGTCACCTTAACCCTAATCCTAATCAAACTAAACCTAAAACCCTATCACATCCCTAACCCAAAGTCCTTTGAGAAAATAAGACTGAAGCAATTGTAGCGGGAGCAAATGCTGTGTCACCATGATGAAAAGCATGTGAAAAAGATAGATATCAGAGCTTGGTGGAAAGTAGCATTCATGCATGTACTAAAACAGTATCACAGGCATCAAGCAACCTGGGTGCTACTGATGAAAGAGCACAAGAAACTGAAATATTCTATTTACCAAGGCTACGTGTATTACCATTAGGTACAAACTCCATTCTTTCGCACTGAATGTAATCTGCAGCAGACAATTGGCATCAGCAGTATTCAAATATTATTTTACTTCCGGAGTCTCCGAAAGAGACTACATTGAGAGACCCGCTTTGCGCACGCGCAGTCATATCGCTTTTCTTGCGCATGGGTATTTGGAAGTAATTTCCCTATCGCAGTTGAATTATCCGTTTTTTATCGCGATTTCGCGGTATTAACGTTTCTGGAAACCAGCAGTTAGTGGAATTTAGATTTGCACAATCTTCCTAGATCGTGCTACGATCTTTGCGGTGCTTAGCAAGGCGGCAAGCACAGCTTCTTCTAGTTAAATTCTGTCTCATTCCACGAAAGTCACGCTGTGGCTATATCATGATGGAGGCACAACAGCTGCATCAAATGGCTAAGTCCGGTGCAGCGGAAACCATCAACGTTTGCGAAGAACGTTCCTCTACGACATACAACAAAGACAAGCCGAAAAAGAAAGCCGCAAAGTCAGATTTTTTTTTTTTCAGTAAGAAATGAAACTATGCGGTTGATTTGTTTCTTATTTTTGTTTTGTTTTGTTGCCCTTAGAGTGCTGTCAGCATTCCTCAGATGGTCCTGTCATAGTAATGTAGAATTTTCATGTGAATTATGAATAGCATTACCATTGTTTGTTGAGGTTAGAAAACATGAATCTTCTTTTTTTTTTTAATCAAGGTCCTGTGGTTCTCTTTGAATCAAGGTTCTCACTGAATGAGGACAACAACAAAAAATCTTCTTATCCTGAGCAGTACTCTGTTGAAGGAAACCTTGCATAGTTTTTAGTTTCTTTTCTTTTGCCCAAGAATGTTGGTATCAAACAAATTGAATAAAAAACAAAATAGATAAAAAAAAAATAGATGCTAGATTAAAAGCCACATGATTGAAAACAATAAAGAAAATATCAAGGTTATTTGACATTCTTGTGGTCACATATTATGCTTTAGCCACCCACGATCTCTCCTGCTGTATCTAGTACAAATTATATGCTTGAATTTTCCTTGTCTCATATTATAAACGTCAAATACAAATTATGTACCTCCTATATTTATTTGAGAGAGCATTATGTGTGTGCTCAAAAAGCTGGTCAATTATTTCAATTTATATTTACTTGTCATCGAACCAAATTCATTAACAGTCATGTGGTAATTTGGTATATGGGAGTTGATATGAACACCATTCTTCCCTTGTTGGAACTGTGCCCAAATTCTTTCAAAATGTCCATTTTTTCATATAATTTGGAAAGCTTCTTAATACAATTAGGAAGGACGGAGATGCAGTATAGGTCACAGCATTCTTTACTAGATATGAGGAAGGAAAATTTTTACTCAGAATGTGCGATTATTGCCTGTGATATTACAGGGGCTTTGTAAATCCCTTCTAGGAAATTGGATCTGTGATCGAAAGAGAAAAAAAGAATTACACAGATGCAAAACAAAAGGACCCTCATATGTCTTTACATTTTCTGTCTCTTTCTGTAGCAATCAGATCTTGGAGATTCTGTTTTTTTTAATGATGTTTTGTTGGTAGCTGATAAGTTGACAATCTAGATTACAAAGCTCTCTAATTTCCCTCTCGAGACCGAATGCTGCTTGCCTCTTTAGGCACCAGGGCAGCTACCGTCAAGTCATGTGATCGTGGGGGGTGAGTAATGGTGGCGGCCTCGTTATGTCTCCCCTTTCTGAACGGTGGGATTGTGCCAGGCCAGTGAGGTCATTCCATGGCCATTCCAGGTTTCTTCCCCCTATCCAGATCCAAGTCTGGTCTTTAAAAGGACTTTGAGCTATAAAAAGTGGGACTGATATATTAAAGGTCCAGTTTACCTTTGGGAGCAGTGATTTAAAAAATGTTCAAAATATCACTTTTGATGCATATGCGTAGGTCAGTTGTATCACAAAACATCCTACCATATGAAATTTTTGCAATTAAGCCTAAAATATAAGGAGATATCAGTATTTTTCTCATTAAACAGTAACTGTAGACGGTTAAGTCTGGAAACATTTTTATTATAACTGTTGTTCACATTATGCGGATACAAATTTTTACAGTGTTTCTATCTCTATTTTGAAGCACTAATGCTGGGTTTTTGTTAAAATCTGCAAATGGTAAATTATGCCTTTAAATGCGCCATAGAAATGCCTGCATGCTGCGGCACAGTGTGCTTGCATTTTGCCTGATAATACAGAATGGGCCGGATGCTTAAAACCTAGCAATTGCTTTTGCAAGTATTTTGCTTGAATCCATATGCATAAAAACAGGCAATTGGTTGTGAGCAAAAGCTTTTGCTAGCAAACACAAGCAATTGCTTGCTGCCCGCAAGCAACTGCTTTAATAGGCAAGCAACTACTTTAATAGAGACCAAATATTTGCTTGAAAACTATGCATAAAACAGACCTTTTGCTTATTCTTGCTAGCAATAGCTTACAAGTTTCCAAGCTCTGTAGAACAAGCTAGAGCTTAGCATAACGAGGAGGTTCGCTTTTAAGTAGCATTTTCATATTCATAATAGAAAGACCAAACTTGTGAAGGAGTGGTATAAATCTGCAAGAAATTCCTCCTAGGTTGTGTAAGAAACTTTTTCATTTTAACAACGGGAATGTCCAGTGGTTAGCACGCAAAATGTGATGGACAACAGGTACAGTTGTAGGGTGTCTGACATTTGTGGAGAGCAATTAGGAGCCATGTGTGACCTGGAAAATCCAGGCTACTATAAGCAGTGATGGGAATCAGCCAGTATGTGTGTGTGTGTGTGTATATATGTGTATGAGTGTCTGTGCGAGTACATTATGAGTGCCATTTCATAGCTCTTCTGCTATGTCAGGAAATGTTTCCACACACACACATGCCCTTTCAAAAACACGCTGTCACACCTGCCTTTGTTCTTGTGTTCGCACCTAGGCTTGACGTCCTTTTTGTTGGAAACGCAAGCAATTTATTGTGCAGGGCAAGCAAAAGGTTATATAAAGCAAAAGCTAGAGGTTATGCATGGATTTAAAGCAATTGCTTGAGGTAGACTTTTTACTAGACGAGTTTGTGCTTGTGCTTGAAGCAATTGCTTACAAGCAATTGCTTGTCTTATGCATTCGGCCCAATGTTGCACAAGCTCTCAGCTAGGTCATTTAGTGTGTCAGTGGGGCAAGGTCAGTACAGAGAAATGAGACGGGTTCTGAATGGCTTTAAACTGGCGAACATGCAGTGCCACTGATAATCTTACAAGCAGGTCTATTATGTTGGGGCTGTTGTGGGAAGGAGGTTGCGAATGGGACTGTAAATAGATATTACTTGAATTCCCACATAAAACGGATAGCCCCCTTCCAAGATCCTTTTGAAAGACAAGCAGCGGTCAGAAGCCAAAAGGTCGTAATGGTGTATGTACGCAAGGAAAGCAAATACCCACATTGTTAAAGTGGACAGGACGACACTACAAATATTGAGAAACGGTGAAAGGGTACTCGAGTATTATCTGCATTTCCTGCTGATTGGAATGTGATTGTTTCAGCTTTATTTTCAGAAATTTTAGTAATGTTTTATTTTCATGTGGCAAAAGGATCTGTAGAAACTGCTTAAACGACCACAAATCCTCTTTTCTAAAAAAAAAACTTTGCCTGTTATTTCTGTGGAAAGTTGAAATGTTTAACTTCAAAACAGCAGAGTAGAATTTTCTTTGTTAGGTAAAGTTTTTTACATTCTGACATGTCTGAATTTCTGTTGAATTTGCTAATTTTAATCACTAGTCTGGTGGTCTTTGTCTCTTATTCCATAATTGAAATTTGGAGTTTTCTTTGAGAATTTTACCCTTTAAGTTTCAAACAAATGACTGAATTCACCTTTAAGCTGTAGTTGCAGAGTCATAAAAGTCAGTTGTATCACAATTCAGAAACTTTAAAAGAACCAGCTTTAATGATCATGATAAAGGCAGCTTGACCATTAATCGTTATGACAGTGATTTTGCCTGGATTGGGAAGAAAAATAGTGGGTGAGTGGGAGGATGTGCAAGTTCAAGGTATGGTCATAAAGTTCAATCTCCCCAATACATGAATTCTGTGTAAAATGCAGCTGCACTGGGCGCAATGCAATAAATTTGCCATGATTTTGTTTGTGAGGGGCTTGCATGGGGATGATGGAGTAACGGAGCAGTTATTATTATTGCACAGTCTGCATGCAACCTCTGTGTGATACTTGTGCTGAAAAAAATTTATGAGCAAAAGCATCATTTGCAGCAATGAAAATAAAATGATAAAATTTGAACAGGCAGAAAAAGTAGAAAAGCTTAATGCTTGAAATCATCAAAAGATACATTCAAGCATGAGGTTGGCTGGTGGTGCTCACTTTCCCTTCAAAGTCAATAAAAAAAAACTTCGCATACCATAATATAAAACCAGAATTAAGCTCAAACTCAATGTGCATGCAGTATGATGCAAAGTGGATTGGAAACTGAATGCCACCTGCATAAACTAGATGGAACCTTTGAGTTACAAATGTAATGGACATTTCATATTGTTTGACTGAGCGATTTCTAAGCCCTGTTTAACAAATTATATTAAATATCAAATGACCAAGCTGCAGCTTGGTCTCCACCCATTACTGTTTAGATACACCAAGCTTGGAACACGCCCAAGCTTTCGGATGAATCGGGTCTAGTCTATCATAGATTGAAGCCAAACATCTGTATGATTTATCTCTTATAAATAAGGGGAGATTAACCTTATCCCTAAAATTTCAAATGGAAAAAGATGATATGATACATGTATTGTTTTTCCTTTCCAAGGAAAGCCAGTGTTTACCCAAGTTGGAAAGAGTTAATGTTACAGAGAAATAGAATCAAAACCCAGTGTTTGTTTAGAATATTCGTCTGTATAAAGAGTATCTTATTCAAATTTGTTTTTATTCAGTCATTGTGCAATTGGCATCAAACTGAGTTAGATTTAAATGCAGGCAGTTGAGTGAACACTGAAAATACTGATGCATGAGCAAGATTTTCATTCTCATTTTAATGTTGAAATGTTTTAATGAGATGTGAAAAAAAAAGTGCAGTGAAAATTATTATAGTTCCTAGGAATATCTGACAATACAGAAGTATAAAATACTGTAGTGGGAATTCAGAGATTATTGTGGAGTGATCATGGCAAATAACGACCATTGTGTTCCTTTGGTGTTCTTCGCACCCCTCAAAATGATTTTTGTTTTGTTTTGTTTTGTTCATGTGACTGATGAGTTCCCTTGAGGGGATCCATGCAATCACTGTACAGTATATCCCCCCCCCCCAAAAAAAAAAAATACAATTGCATTGCCGCATCTTTAACCTTCTATAACCTTCTATGTGATTAAACAATCTGAATGATATTTCAGGGTCAAAAAAATATAACATCTTACCAATATTTTTGCAGAAAACTCCATTCTTTTTGGTTAAGTGGTCACAGAGAAGGTATGTGGATCGTTGTAAAGTTTTGGGGACATAATGGTAAATGACCTATCTCTGATGATATTTTCCCCCTGCAACAAATATGCCTTCTTGAAGAATCTGCCTCCAATACTTATCATTAGTGCTTATAAATCTAGTTTTCTTAAGTTTTTATGTTGTTGGGATTTTTTGGGGGGGGGGTGGGGGAGGATGGAGTGAGTTAAAGAATACATAGGTCTGTGTAATATATTACACAGACCATTTGTATTTGATATTTTTGTATGCATAGCAAATGAAGAATGCCCCATGAATCACATTGGAGGTGTGACATACTATATCTCCATGAGAGGGCCCACATGGGGCAGTATTAGCTTTCACCTATTTTGTAGCTGTTGTATTTTTAAAGGGATCGTACAGTTCTGGTTGAGACCTAATTTCAGGTTTCTAACGTTTTTTTTTTTTTGGTGAGATAATGAGAAACCTCTTATGAAATATGAAAGAGCATATTATTCTACGAGGAATTCAACGTTTATTTGATGAAAATTGGTTTTGAAATCGCTGAGATATCCAAAAAAGAGCAATTCTAATAAAGTGTGGGACCCACACTTTATTACGATCGCTTTGTTTTACTTTGTTTTTAGATGTTTCAGTCATTCCAAACCCGATTTTCATCAAATAAACTTTGAATTCCTCTCAAAATGGTATATTCTGTACTATATCATAAGCGTTTTCTTGGTATCTCGCAAAAAGTTAAAAGCCCAATTCTCATCTCCACTAATACTGTACCATCCCTTTAAGCTGCAGCTGGCTCTGTGCTTCCCAGATATTGCTATTGGTGTAAGGTTATTACAGATAGGACATATCTGTCTCCGCTGTCAAAAGCAATGATGGCTTTTGGACAACTATAAATGAGGGCAACTTCTCTTGTATAGATTTAGTGTAACAAGCTTGCATAGAGAAAAGACCTACAGTCTCTAGAAGTCACTATAGTTTGTCATTTCTACTCCCAAGCATGAACGCATCAAGTTTATCTACAGCAAACATGCGAATTTCGATAGCAGAGGCATTTCATGTTGACAGTTGCTCTTTGGTCATATGCCATGCGGGACCAATTGCATACTACTGTAGCTTCTATTTACTACCAGCTGCGTCATATCTTTGTGTGCTTTTGATCTTTGTCCAGCAGATCTGATAACAACTTTTTTGATACTACAGATTTTTTGTCTTTCTACCTCAAATTTGTACATCTGTCACTGCATGATGAGAGTTGCAATCAAAGGAAAAAGTAGTCACCTGGTCTTTCTGATCATTTCTCTGTTAAAATAGAACGCGAGATCCCAAAGTACCAAATTCTCAAGTGCAAAGAGAAACCGTAGCTCCACTACCTTTGCGGTTTAGAAGTGTTTTTTTTTTTTTCAGAGTTGTCAAGTGGTCTTTACGTAAATCTCAAGCTGAACCTGTTTAGTCCCAAGTATACTTGGGCAAGTGTGTATGGGAAATGCATGTTGTAGCAAAATCAAACCATCCTCAATGGGTTAAAAGTGTCAGTTAAAATAGACATTAGATCCACAGAATTGAAGTCTTCTTTTTCTGAGACACTTGCACTCAGCAGCAGAGCCCATGTAGTGAAGATGAGACTGTCTGTCTCTGTGTCTTGTTATATGTTGTAATCTGTGTGTAATGATTTGTACTTGTACTTTGTATTTCATCTAGTGATAGATAGGAAATCTGCTTGAACACTTTTTACAAATTTTTGTTCTCTTGTGGAGTTTGGCTTGATAAATGCTTCCAGCTTTGTAACCACCATTACGTACAGTGGATCTGTTAACCTGTGGATCGAGGGCTAGTCCTTCCCCCCCCCCCCCCCCAGTATGCTGGGGTTAGTGTCTATGGGAAAGGCGTGTTGTAACAAAATCAGCTCATCCTCAAAGGGTTAGTGACACAGAAAGAGAGGCTACAACAAAGAGCTGATAATGCTGCTTGGAGATGCAGCACACAAAGAAGGGATTGAGGAGGTAAAAAACAACAAAACCTGACAACAACAAACCAACACAAAACCTCACCTACATATCTAACAAATTATCAAGCTACAATAGGCCGATGCACCCCCCCCCCAAAAAAAAAAGAAGAAGAAGAATTAATAAAAATTCATTTTGCTGCAAGTGCAGTACTTTAAATATCTAAACTGTGCATGCCTAAAAAAGACAGGCGCACAACCCTGGGCACTGTGGTGTGCAGACCTAGTGTGGCAAGTTGCCTCATGGAACTTGAGTTGCATGCCGTTCACACTACAGTGCACAAGGCAAATTATAGTGAAGGTTTGGGAAAAAAAAAAAAAAAGATCAAGTTGGGCAGATTTGTGCATTGCAATGCAAATCATGATGTAGATTTTGTGTATGTGTGTGTGGCACACACACTAATATTATTTTTTGTTGTGTGTGTGTCCAAACAGACACACACTCACACGTACACACAATGAATGTTTGTGATTTTTGACAACTTTCAATTTGGGGTGTGTGTGTGAACAAGCCTCCATGTCTCAGAGTTGTCATAAAATGCAGTGCACACCGTCACAGTCCTGCATCCTGTGAATTTTATTGCCCATTAGAGATTTGAAAGAATAGAGCTAGCTGATCTTGCCTGCTCATGTATCCACCCACAAAATAAGCCTGACGTTATTCAAAATGTTCTTCCCAGACCTTCAAAATGGTACAGCCTTTGAGAAAAAGTATGCATACACACAATTTTTTTCTTCATGTAAACAACTTCAACAGATTATTTCACATATGTACATACACGGCTGACTGTGACTGTACAGTTGCTCATTTTCCTTTCTCAGAAAATGGTTGCCAGTTCTGTGCTAAATGCAAGAATCTGTGTGGACCACATCTGTTGATATTTAAGGTGTTGTATAAAACAAAGAGTGTATGGTCTTTACTCATGCAATGGAACAAGATTTTGCACTATTCAACTCGGCTTTGCCTCATTGAGTAGGACACCTCTATCTTTCATCTCATGCGAAATCTTGTACCATCGCACTCATGACCATTCACTGTTTGTATATTCTTGTGTGTGGGATATGGAAGAGGTAATAGTATCATCACCCCTGCCAATATGAATCGGTAGTTGTGATTAATATTTTGCTAATCTGTGAAGTCATAAGAGAAATTTAAGATTCCATTTCTTTCTTCCTCAAGGCCTGATTTTTATGACACTTCTCACTGAATTCGCGAATGCAGTGATATTAGAGCATATTCTTGTAGTATGCAGAAAATTGGATAATTCAATTCAAGCAGGTTTATTTGTGTGCATATGACCATGATTAAGCATTGCAACTTGACTGGTTACTTTAAGCTGACCAAAAAGGCTGCCAATACTGATACAATGGAGTGAAAAATTGAAGACATTGTCCAATCTGCCTCCGCCCCTTTTACCCATGATTAACTCTTTTAGTACCAGGAACTGTGGACAGTGTGTACAATGCTCAGGGGATTTCTTTGCCAGTTAGCATTTCAAGCACAGAAAAGGTTAACAAATATCACATTTAATCATTTCAGGGCATTTATTTCATCATTTCATGGCATTTATTTCATCATATCATGGACCAATTCTTTGCTGACATACTCGAGTTTTTGTTTGTTTGTTTGCTTTTGATTGTTAAATTCAAGCAAATTGTCATATTTCAACCTCTTGATTCAGATACCTTATATCGAAGTAAAATTCCATCGCAAGTTTCAAGTTCATATCAGATGAGTAGACCAATAGAAATGACTCAAATATTCTTCAAAATTAGACAAAACATAAGAAGATGATAGCATTCTTTAACATTTCACATAAGATTAGAAAGTGATCTTATTGGTCACAAATTATGTGCATATTATGAGATGATGTTTCTTACCTTATAATCCTACCATTGATTTGCACAAGGTTTTTTTCTTACTCTTGACATGAATTCATAATTGAATGAAATACATAAAAGTATTCCACAGTTTCAGTAGTTCAGCAGTGATGTCCAGTTTAAAAGAGGACATGCAAGAGTTCTAGTCAAGATGATCAAACTTTAACATTTATTATATAACTCCATAACTTTTTTTTTTGTCCAATCAACAAAACTGTCACTGTTCTATTTGTCTTAATGTTGCTGTTTTCTTCTCTCATCAGAGTTGGTTTTGGCCTGGACTGCATAATTCATAATTCTGGGGACTTGATTTATGAATATGCTCTTTTGTCATTCATTTTGTATATTATTCCTTTTTTTTTTCCTGCTGCTGTTGTGTCAACATAGAGAATCCATGTGACTCTACTCCCTGTGGTAATAATGGTAGCTGCACCCCAATGGAAGCCATTTACAGCTGCGAGTGCGATCCTACCTTCATTTTCGATGGCAGTACATGCATCGGTAAGTTGATAATCCAGAATTTTGTGGGTTTTTTTTATGTCTGTTGAACGTTAAGCCCTGGCATTACACAAGGATTCTTTATCTTTCTCTCTCTTTTTTTCTGTGTGTGTGTGTGTGTGTGTGTGTGTGTGTGTGTGTGTGTGTGTGTGTGTGTGTGTGTGATAACTCATGTTCTATTTGGACGGGAATTCCCCCTTTAAGTTTTTCCTCAGAAATTCCTCATTTACAGATATGGTGAGCAAATAATGGAGTCGTGCTGTGGTGAATGTTGACACATCAGAAGAAGTGCATGAGCACAGCCGTGAGTCATTGCGATATTATGAACAGATTGACACCGGGGCCATTCACGCTGCAAAAAAAAGAAAAAATAAATAAATAGATAAAATAGTTTGATGTTTGTAAGTGTTTGAATATCATTGAATACCGTACTCTCTGTTTGATGACTTTAAGTGTAGACATATTGAGCTGTAAAAGCACCTTATGATGGCCATGACAATGGGGCTTCAAAGATAAGAAGTAAGATGATTTTTGGGGTTATGTGACGAGTAAGGAGCATTGCTATGTCAGCATATCACTCTTGTATTGTAAGGCATACATGTACGCTGTACTTGAAGCCTGTTCAGTTCTGGCTGAGATAGACATTAGCATAGAAAGCAATACCCAAACGGAACAGGTCTATAGCATCTTGACAGATTTGACCTGAAGCCTAGGGAGAAATGATCTGTCATGTACCCTGGATGCAGAATGCAACATCAAATTGTGAGTTGTCTGTGCTCCGAAGTTTTCTAGCATGGATGAAAATGTCCAAAACCTTTGAGGCTGTTGTCATGTGGTTTGCACACGTTAAATTCACAAAGAATTCCCGGACTCCTTAGAGGCAGTTATTTGTGCAGATTCCGTGCGAGTGATATTGTGACATGTGCAGCGTACTTTTGGTTGCTTATGCCACCATGCATCACATTTCCTGTATCCAAGTGTGACTTGCAAATTTTTCAAGCATGTTGGCATGACATACGAGATGAGATCGGTGTTTCTGCAGAGAATGCAGTCACATGTTTTTGGGCTTATTTTTTTTTTTCTTTAATGCAAAGACTTCATGTTAAATTGATAAAATGATTGCACATGGAATTATCCAAGCTGTGATAGTCATTGTTAAAGGGCCTATCTTACTCGAGATGATGTCGCCATGACTGCCGCGAGTGATCAGTTGCTGTGACTCTTGCGACTCGAAAGACAAAAAAGAAAAGAAAATGGCTTGCGCTGTCACCAAGAAGGCCACTCCAGGGTGACTTCAGAGATGTCTTCAAATAAGGAGATAACTTCTATTGGCACAAAAGTGGTGGAGACGTCGCCATATCTGAGATGTCCTCTAACAGGGCTTTCAGACGCAAAAAAATTTATGCTAGAAGGGTATGGCTACAGTATACCAAAACTTTATTGCTATACAATGAATTTATACGTCTGAATGCTGACTAACGAAAAGAAGTATAATAAAACGACGGTCAGAGCATTGTTTTGAACTGGAACTCGGTAACAAATCAACATTCCGTGTATGCCTGATCTGAACGTATGGCGACACATAGAACGGTATAACTGGGCGGGGCTTAATGGGAGTGCGCACAAAAGGTGACCCCACAGCTGTCACTCATGACTATAACAGCATGTGCAGTGGGAAACTGCACATCTATACGTTTCCCAGAACGGTCGAAATTAGTGTCTGAATGGTCTGTCGGCTCTACGATGATTCTTTACATGTCGTTTTGTTACCAAGTTTTGGTATAAAATATGGCATGCGTCTGAATAGGGGGTCAGTTGTGGAGACGTTTCGGGGAAGTCTCTGGTATTAGGTCATCAATGGGTCTCTGGTAGGTTGCAGAGACGTCTCAGAGGCCCCCCCCCCCCCCCCAGACAAATTAGTCTCAGTGACTTGACCGCGACTGAAGAGTCGTTGGGGAGACATGGAAGAAATATCTTCAAGACCAGCTAGAAACTGAAAAATTTCTCTTCGAAAAATCTAATTCTCTCATGACTCCCTGGAGACCGGGCAAGTCTCCATGACCACTCCACGACCAGTGAGACTTGAGCCGCCCCCAGTCTGCTACCTAGTCTCCAAGTCAATGAGATACCCACTTCAGACCATTAAAACAGTTACCAGTATCTGTTGTTTTTGTAACTGTGCATGATTAGAAGGTGGCTAGCCCACAAGCATCCCCACTCTGTAGGGATTTAACATCTTTCTTTGATAGTGAATAATGCAATCATGTTGTAGAGCATCTGATGTTCTGCCTTATCTTCGTAAATAATCTGATAGGTCTGAATTGTGAAGTCTGATTGCAGCCCCAAGCTCTGTTTATGTGTAGGATCTCAGGAGCATCGGATGGGTTAAGAAGGGAAGGAGGGCTGTTGGAGACATTTGAATTCATGCCCCATTGTCCCTTGTGCATTATTTACAAACATGATACATGGCATCGTCTGCCTTCATTTGTGTGTAGCTGTGAAGGAATGTAGTCGCCATTGTTGGGCGCTCTGTAATGGCCTGTGGTGGAAATCGCATCAGAAAAGGATTTGTATTTTATAGGAAGGAGAACTAGAGATAAAATAGGAAGGAGGAGGAGAGAGGAGAATTCAGTGTGTGCCACCATGTTGATGGTGGTAATAACATGCGCGTGATAAAGTGTATGCAATTATCTTGTGTGCTGGAACTATGTGGTTTTGCAGTGTTTGTTTGCGTAGTGGTTGGTTGGTTTGTGGCACACTGTATAGAGAGATGACAAATGTTAAATCCGTACTAAAAAAATTGAGCTGTGCTTTTGTAAAGACCCAAGACAATTTGTGTGTGTGTGTGTGTGTTTTGAAAATCTTTGTTGTTGTTGTTGTTGTTGTAATAGTTCTCTAAATTGTGCTCTGAATGTGACCAAATTACTCCAGTATTTCATTGATTTTGTCAGCCAGCAAAGTCTAAAGTCCAGCTCGAATCTATACCATGATCACACGAAATCCCATTGTTATCAGGTTGTTGCATTGTGCTAAAATTAACCAAGCACACAAAAGGCTTTTTTTTTTTTTTGGTAATAAAAAGTACACATTCCCTCAACTTGATATAGACATATGGTCAGAGATATACATGTATTATTTCCTCCACCTTTCTGAAAGAGGGAAGTAAAGTGCTTTTTCATTACACTTAAAACTGAAATATGTTTGATTCTCTCCTTTTTGTATTCTAGCTTGTCCTGTAGTGATGTCAAGAGCTGTTATAGTCTTTTCAGCCAGAGGAAATAGCATCAAAACTTTATTTTTAAAGATCCATTACATTTGAACAAATTACCCAATTTCCCTAAAAAATTCATCCACATGCTTTACTTACATTGCTACATTCATTCAATCCATGTGTATATTTGGATGCTATTCCTCCTTAAAGGCATAACTTACCATTTGCAGATGAAACAAAAACCCAGCATTAGTGCTTTAACATTGTTCTAAAATGTGAGTCAGGGATAGAAACAACCACTGTAAAAACTTGAATCCATGTAATTGATGTTTAGTGTTGTTAAATACACAAAATGTAAACAATAGTTATAATAGAAATGTTTCCAGACTAAATCGTCTACAGTTACAGTTTATTGAGAAAAGCACTGAATATCTCCTTATAAAATTTTAGGCTTTAATGCGAAAATTTTATATGGTAGGATGTTTTGTGATACAACAGACCTACACATATTCATCAAATGTGATATCTTAAACATGTTTGAAATCACTGCTTCAAGAGTAAACAGGACCTTTAACAGATTTTATCCCTTACCGTAAAACAAAAACAAACAAACTGAAATACATGTCTTACCTGCAGATAGGCCAAAACAAAGTGAATGTGATGCCTGTATGGCATGATTCTGTAAGGTGTGTTTACAGTTGATACAAAAAATCAAAACATTTTCTGGTAATGTTGATGCAACAGAACATGTGTCATGTTCGTGACCGACTATTAGGTGAACTTGCAGTCATTCTCACTCTCAGAAAAACTTGCGAACCATATATAACAACCATCGCTATTAAAACACACGAAAAGATCTCTGAACCTAAATGGAAAAGATGTCTGTGCTGTGTCACATTGTTACCCGTGTGTTGATTTCACTGTTGATTGTGGAAGCGATATCATCCTTCTCTTTTAATATCTCATCAAGATACATCTTGGTTAAAGGACAAATTCAACCTGATACTGTCAAACCTGTCTTAGTGACTGCCTGTCTATAGTGGCCATCTGCCGTATGCAACCACAAAAAAAAAAAAAAAAATGATGCCCCCGAGAGAAAAAGCATGTTTAAAGACCCTGCCAATAGCGGCCACCTGTCTGTAATGGCCATTTTTTCATCTCCCGTGGGTGACTGCTATGGACAGGTTTGACTGTGTATGTGGTTTGAGAGAATGCAGCAATATCAGTAGAACACAGCAAGTGAAGGTTTGAGGAATATTTGGACGACCTGTTCAAAAGTTATGAGTTTTTAAGGCGTAACAGATTTAATATCACGAGCGTTCGCCCGCGTCCGGCATGCCTTCTTATCTGTTAAGTAGCCAGCTTGGCTCGAGCTTGGCATGCGCCCATGCCGTCCGCGTTCGGGAACGCCAGCTTAAAAGTCTTTTGTTTAGTGCCTTTGTTTTGAACACAATAGCGTCAACTTCACTGCACCCAATCGACCACGAAGCCATCGCTCCATGGAGCCAGCGTTCGGGAACGCCCGGATTAAGTCTTCCCTTAGTCTTGTGCTGAACACTTATACACAGTTGATTTCATGGAAGCTTAAAAAACGGACAAATTAGCAAACAAATGAAACCACCAAAGGCATCGCACTATTACGCGTTAGTAACGCTGTGATTACCTTGATTTGCGTCGACGAGAGGCGTAATCAAAAAGTATATCCGAAAGAGTATTTATTCCCCTTACATGAGCGTGAGACCACTCTTGTAAGCAGCTTCTCAGGTGAAGCAAAATGTGTGTAATGAAGTGACAAGTGTATTAAGAAAAACATTCACAATAGCTAGGTAGATTGACGGAAACTTGACACCCATGGCCGTGCCAGCCAGGCAACAGGCTGGTGGAAATTTCCAGGAACTTCAAAGCAGGTTTGCCGCCAGGCAAAACCGCAGGGTAAAGGAATTTGCGTACGCGCTGAATGGGTCGTAAACATCGTGTCAATTGCATGGGGCCTGGGAACAGGGGCTATAGTAACCCTGTGCTGTATAATACGAGCATGCTGATGGAGACACGTGCTGGAGTTGGCGAGAGCTAGCTGATGAGAGCTGCCTGCCTGAAACCAGGGAGGTGCATACACATCTGGCTCTGCTGAAACCATGGAGCTATAGTACAGTAAAGTCGACACGATAAAAAAGTCCCGATTTTTGCCTTTGTTATTCCTTGAAAATTTCTTCGTCTTAGTCGACATTTAGAAGTCGACAACTCGCGTAAGTCGACCTGATTTTTTAGTGCCAACTGAGCTGAAATACGTGTTTATTCCCTCGTCTAAGTCGACGTAATTTTTTTCGCTCAAAATCTTATCGCCATTCTCTGAAAAAGAATTGTTTTTGGAGTCGGTAATTCGCTAGTGTACGGCGTGGTAGCGTTCGCGCCATGCGTCCATTGTCTTGTACGCCAGAAATGAAAGGGCATACATTCATTTACATTCTTTGGAGAATTACATGTAGTTGCCTACCCAAAGCAGTTCACTTTCCCCCTTTTCTCCTGCTCGTTATTCTCAAAACGCACAAACTGTGTACACATAAAGGTCCTAGTAGAAAATCATTATCAGAACATGATACACGTGTAGGTGTTTCTGTTTAACCGAATATTCTAACGTTAATTATTCCGAAGCGTTAATAGAAACCTGGGCCCGTTTTTAGAAAAGTAATCAAATGCAACTACATGTAATTAAATGCAACTGAAAATTAAATGCAGGTGTATCAAATCACGAGCAACTTTGCACATAAACGCAAGTGCGTTGCTGAAAAGGCTTGCGTTTGATAATCATATGAAACTAGAAAATAGTTGTACAAACCTGAAACTCAATTGCGTTGAAACGCAACTCTTAAAGTCAAATGAAGTCCATCAAATCACGCGCAACGCTGTATTCAAACGCAAGAGCGTTGCAGGGAAGACTTGTGGTTTTCGTAAGAAACTAGAAACTGTGGTTAAAAGCATCTCTTAACATCTACGGAGGTGCGTTATTGTTGAAAAGTCTTGCATTATTTTGTTTGTTTTTTTCATACGCAAAATTAAAAATTAAACGCAGCTCTGAAAATCAAATGCAATTGCAAGTCCTTGTGATCACGCGGAACGCTGAATAGACTTGCGTTTGATAATCGTACGAAACTTGAAAATTGCAGGGAACTTCTTTAAATCTCAGTTGCGTTTCAACGCGATTCTATAAATCAAATGCAAGTCCATCAAATCACACGCGACGCTGTATTTAAACGCAAGAGCATTGCCGAGAAGACATGCAGTTTTTGTACGAAATTATAAGAAACTGCGTTTAAACGCATCTCTAAACATCTACGGAAGTGAGTTATTGTTGAAAAGACCTGTATTATATTTTACTTCGTACGCAAAATTAAAAATTAAACGCAACCCCAAAAATCAAATGCAAGTCCATCAAATCACACGGAACGCTGAAAAGACTTGCGTTTGATAATCATCCGACACTAGAAAATTGTAAGAAACTTAAACTCACTTGCGTTTAAACGCAATTCTAAAAGTCAAATGCAAGTCCATCAAATCACAAGCAACGCTGTATTTAAAACGCAAGAGCGTTGCAGAAAAGACTTGCGGTTTCTGTACGAAACTAGAAACTGCGTTTAAACGCATAAAAATCTATACCGAAGCGTGCTATTGTTGAAAAGACTTTAAGAATCATATTTTTTTATTTCGTAACGGAACTTTCGCCGTGACCGAACTTAGTCTGCACTAGCAGGGGAAAGACATCGCAACATTTACACGTTTCAAACTACCGAAACGCATCGTGCTTCACGAAATGTCAGTGAAAAAATAGTAGCAAATTATTGTTACTGCAATTCGCTATTCCGAAGGTTTAAATCTCAGTCCAAAGTTAAATAAGTCCGACGATGGAAAGATATTCATCTTTACGAAGGTTAGTAATCCGAAAGATGTCGTTTCCGGATTAACAAATTTTTCTTCTTCTTTTTATTTCAGACTGGCCCGCGCCGTACAGAGCGGTAATGTTGCGAATCGGAGCGCGAGAACAATTCATTTTCAGAGTATGGCAATAGAAATTTAAACAAAACAAAATCACATGGCGACTTAGGGAAGGAAAATCACACATCCTATTTCAACTCAGTCGGCACTGAAAAATTATCTCGACAGAATCATACGAAATCACACGCATATCTTCACAGCAACGCACTTGCATTTAAATCGCAAAGTTGCATGCACTTTGGGGAATATGCGTTTGTTTTTTCAAATCAAATTTAAAACGTACAGTGTCTAGAAACGGGTCCAGGTTTCGGATCCCGCTCTTTCAAAATCTCTCAAGAGATTTGGGTTTTGTGCAATGCCGTTACTAATCCGCGTGTGCTTGTTTCGCAATAAAACTCGAATGAAGATGTACACAGCGATAGAGGCTCAGCTCAGTAGATACCTGCCTCCAGTGACAATATTCATGTATACAACAAAAGAGTTTGTGAGCCCATTAGCGCAATGTCTATTCATGACTATGTGTAGCTGGTGCCCGATCGATACTTTCATTGTTTGATGGCACATGACTAGTTGACCATGGAAAGGGGATACATGTATAGGCCTACAGCTTGACTGCTTCCGCACAGGAGGAATACCAACCTGTCCATTCTCAAGTCGACCTGCAAAGAGAATCTCGCTTTTGAGCATTTCAGGCTCTTGGAGATGTGGAATTGGGTTGTGTAAAGCTAAAAGCCGCGTTTACACCATGTTCCCGGCAACCACGGCAGTCACATTTCAGGCCATCAAGGACAAAGCGGGACGGACGTGAAACAACGCTGTGAGACGAGATAGGCAAATGTGACAGGCCGTGATTGCCGTGATTGATATTCGTTGATGTGACAAATAAATACGATTCATTAATCTGAAACCGCACGAATTTTGTGATTCTAAAGGTGCATTTATCGGGATATGAAATTAATTACGTTACTCTGAAAACGAATAACACAACTTGTTCCTTTTAATTTCTGGGATTAACAAAACATCAGAAAGCAAAGCTTATTTAATTTTCGGATTTTTAGTCTTACATTGGGGGTTAGTAGTTCGGAAAATAAGTATTGAAAATCTTTGAGGCAAGAAAATACGTTGAATTCTTATTATGACATCGTTATTTCCTTTGCCTTATGTTCATTATTCCGAAAGAAGAATAAGGTTCGTAAATCCGATGGTTCTTTTTGCAGAACCCGCAAAACACGCAAATTTGATATGCCTTAACTAATAAATTTGTTAATCCAAAATTGTATTAGGGCTCGTTAATACCATTTGTGGCATTATTCCGAAGGTTCGTAAATGTGAGAATGAATTACGTGCATGGTACGAAACTTATATCATTTTTGGCTAAAAGAAAATTAAAAACGCCGAATCTTTTCCTGTGACGGGAATATGGGTTTATTTCTGAACGTGACATCGTTTACTTCTTTGCACGATATTCATCATTCCGGAAAAAAAAAAAATATTCAGATGGTTCATTCATCCGAAAATGGAAAAAAGGTGGGTCGTTTATCTGTAAAGGAATTATCATATTCGTGGTAAGAAACTTCGTTTTCGAATCAGCTATATAACGTCCGAAATTTCGAAACTTATAAGAAAAGCGAACCTTCAGCATATTAAAATAGCGACTCGTAACAGTTTTTTTTTTTTTAATCGAGCAGTGTGGAATAACAAATATCCGACATTTATTTTAGCATGGTATGGAGCAGAATGTTACTGCTATTCACTTAGCAAAAGCAATCATCTGACATTTATTCTGGCATCTTCTAAATGTTATTGCTATTTACTTTCGAAAGTGAAGCAAATATCCGACATTTATTTAATCACCGTATGGAATTGAATATTACTCTGATTCATTTCCGAACGTCAGAGGAAACATTCGACATTTATTTTAGCATCTTCCGGAGCTGAATGTTATTGCTATTTATTTTCGAACATAAAAGCAAACATCAGACATTTATTTTATCATCATACGGAGTTGAATATTATTATTATTCATTTCCGAACGTCAAAGCAAACATTCGACATTTATTTCAGCATCTTCCGGAGCCGAATGTTATCCTTATTCATTTCTGAATGCAAAATCAATATTATCTGACATTAATCTAAGCACCGTACGGAGCTGACTCTTACCGTTATTCATTTCCAAAAGTATAAGCAAACATCCGACATTTATTTTAGTATCATACGGAGTCGAATATTACCGTTATTCATTTCCAAAATTAAGAGCAAACATATGACATTTATTTTAGCATCTTACGGAGCCGATTGTTACCGCTGTTCATTTTCGAAAGTAAAGGCAAACATCCGACTTTTTTAGTGGCCCGATCGGGCCACCAAAATCTTCATTTCTGAAATTTTGGTGGCCCGACCAGCGTAAGTGTCGAGCCTTGACTAATGTCATCGAAAAGTAAACCAGAATGCAACTTCTCGCTTGTGAATTATTGCTTGTGAATAATCGCAAAACTTTGGCAAAACTTTTGGAATACCAGCCCTGTTCATGACGCTTGGAAACTGCGAGTCGAGAGAATTTTGCGAACTGGTGCAATGTTACTCCGTAGCGTAGGCGACTGTACTTGACGATTAAAAATGCATGTGGAGTCGCAATCGTTTGTAAACTGTCTGAAGTGCGCGATTTCTCTCACCCTGTTTTTTGCCACGCGATTTATTTTTAACTGGCAAGAACGATGTGGAATTCTGGCGTCCACCGTAAATTGTGCACTTGCCGGCGCAAATTGTTCTTTTCATAGGTGAAGCCGTGCGCGGAAGGCACGTGGTTGGGATAATCCTTGCGTTCCTAAAGCGGAAAGGAACGCCATGAATGCGACTTGTGAGCAAGTCCGTTCTGTTGCGTCCAAGGAACGCCCTCATTAGGCTGATGAATAGAGGGATTAAGCCCCCATTCTGCACGCAGGAGGAATAGGGGCGTCCCCTAACAAAAGGAGGAACGCGAGCGTTCCCCATGCGGCCGAACGCTCGTGAAATTAAATCTGTCACGCCTAAAGTGTCAGTTAGCCTTCGCTGGATGAGAAGACTACTACAGCTTGTGATATCACACACATAGAATGATATAAAGAAAATGTAAAGAAAATTCAACATATTTTTTACTTCTCTGGAATAAAGAGAGCACTTGACTTGACTCTTTCAGAAAGCAGGGGTAATGATTTTAACCTTTACATTATGTTGAAGGAATGTGTACTTATTTTCATTAAAACTTTTTGTGGAATTCTCTTTACATTTTTCTTATATTCTATGCATAAGACAACATAAACTGTAGTAGTGTTCTCATCCAACAGTGACAGTGCAGAAATTCTAAAAATTCATAACTTTCAAACAGAGGTATGTATTGAGAACTTTTCCCCTGTTACCTAACAACCACTGTAAAGAAGATGTACAATGTCCTTTGTAATGGAGGCATTCAGGTTCCAGCAGTCAGTTAAAATCATGATGCGTGATGTGATGTAACTAGCTCAATGTTTGGACAATTTTCTGAAGTTTGAAAATATTAGCAGTCACCCCCTTCATCCTCATCATCTTACCTCAGGATGTTACAAGAGTTCTCCATATTATTCAGCAGGATCTTTGTACTAAGTGTTCCTGTACAGCAAGTGTCAGGATAGAATGGGGTAAGAAAATTCTGCAGTCTCATTGGTCAAGAGCTGTGTATGAATTCTTTACTTGGCGCACATTGATTGTGTCGCTGATTCTAGCCACTGTTGGAGCACGTTCTCGCACACTTGTAGCAAGATGTAAATTCGTGCACTAAGCATGGCATTCGTGCATTCAGTAAGAGACGCCTATTAGCTAGCTATCCATACATCCGGTAAAACTGTCTCTTAGAGAACTTCCAGCCATGCATTCAGTATAAGATTACAAATACATGTACGAGATGCATGGCCTGAGTGGCAAGCCAAAAGGCAATGCATCCAGCAGTAGACTTGCCATCATATTAGGCAAAAAAAAAAAATTGTTGTATTGGCGTAACCCGCCCGACCCTAAAAAAAAAACCTGACCCTGAACTTTTCAAAAAAAAAAAAAAAAAAAGAGGAAATACATCGTTTTTACCGAGAGAGGGCGCGATACGGGTTTGCGAATTATCAAAAACAACAACAACAGCTGGTGTCGGAAAATGGCCGCGCAGTACAGCGTGTCGGCGACCGGCAAGTCCGGTTCGAAGATTTTATTTGATATTATTCGGAGAATCAATTTGTCTGTGGCGCTGGGTGATTTAGCCCAGGAATTTGTTCGTTCGTATTCTGATCGTTATGTCGTGACGGCTGTTAAAATGGGGAAGGCGGAAACAGGTCCGTTCAAAGATGTCATATTTCACCTCAGAGTACTGTGCGCGACTTTTAAATTTAACTGCGCAAATTTAGGTCCCACGCAATATTTGATCCCCTGACCATACTGATATACAAATTGGACTCCTAGAATAAACATGGCTACAAAGTATGTTTCTATGATGTTTTATTTCACTCTATATTTCTCCATGTGAATACAGTAAAACCTTTTCGTAACAAAAATTCTGAAATAACAAATGCCTGTCACAACATTGGGTGGAATTCTCGAAGGTGCTTTCATTTTAGACCATGGTTCTCACAGCCATGGAGTGGTTTAAGTTGGAGGCAAGTTCATTGGACCACTTTGAAAATACTCGCTTGATTTAGCGCATATTTCTTTTCAAATTTAAACCACCCCATGGCTTAAACCAAAACCATCTTCGCGAATTTCACCCCCTATTTTGGGTGGACGCCAATACTTGTTCCCTATTTTCAAAAGACCCCCCCCCCCCATCTAGGGAAAACATTCAGAAAATTTACCCCCTATCTACAGAAACTGACAAAATAACCCCCCCCCCCCCTTTTCATAAATTTCTAGGGAAAATCTTCTGGAGATCAGTCCAATTTTTTTTTTTTTTATCTTTTTTTTTTTTTTTTTTTGGGGGGGGGGGCTCTGACCCCCTATCTACGGAAGAGTTTTCAACAACCCCCCCCCCCCCATCTACGAAAGAATTTTCAATGGACACCCCTATCTACGAAAAAGACTAAAAAAACACCGCCCCCCCCCCCTTCATAAATTTCTGGGGACAAATCTTCCGTAGATGTTGAAAACGGGAACAGGCATGCGGTCTCCTATGGGTTTGAGTGGGGGGCCAGGGTATTATTCCATGTCCAAAATATGATTCTCTTTTAATATTTATTGCTTTTAAACCGGTGACATAACAAACTTTGGATGCAACAGACCCTCTCTGTCGAATGGGGTTTTGTTAAATATGAGTTTTACACGTAAAATACAGGTAGCAAAAAAAAAAAAAAAAAAAAAAATCTGCCCGCGCGACCCTATTTGAAAATCTCATGTTACGCCAATACAACATTTTTTTTTTTTTTTACCTTATACATGATTTAAAAAGAATGGAATCCCAGCAACCAAAAACAAAAAGATAAGAAATAGAATAAAATTGTCTCCCAGATATAAAACAGAAGGTGGGCTTGTCTCTATGAGCTTCAGTAACATTATTCCCCCCTGCCTTCTGAAAGAGGCAAGTCAAGCGTTCTTTTATTACAAAACGGTACGTGAGAAAAGCGAAAATATTCTGAATTTTCTCTATATATTCTTTATATCGTTCTACACGTGGCATCACAAGCTGTAGTAGTCTTCTCGTCCAGCAGTGACTGAGCAGAAACTTTGAAAAATTCATAACTTTTGAACAGATTGTCCGACTTTCCTCAAACTTTCACTGATGTGTTCTACTAATATTGCTACATTCATTCAATACACATGCCTATGAAGGTGGACTTGTCCTTTGACAGATGCATGTATGATACAATTCCTGTAGAGTAGAAGTACATGTACATAAACTCCTCCTTACGGAATGCTTGAACTTGTACATACATGTGTGTGTGGTAAAGAAATGTAAAGAATGATTTGTCAAACCATGCTACAAGAAATGAGGCGCTCTCCCACATTTTTTCAGGGTTTACAAATATGTCGAGTGAAAAAGAGTAATTCCTGAGCAGTCAAGTTTGGACATAATGTGCAAATGAGACATAACAAGAGCATGGATGCCAAACATGGATCCCAAATGCAGGCAAAAGAAGAGAGCAATTAGATTGATCAATGTGGGGCCCTCAATGATAATCGTGGGTTTGTTTGAAGTGTACATTACTATTCAGTTGAAAGGCATTCAGAAAAATTGTGAATGTCATAAGAGCAACAGGCATGCTGCATGCTGCATTCTGCGGCAAGGCGCCCGTTTCGCACAAATGCATCGCTATCAGCCTAGGCTTTTCCATTCAGGAGACATTTTATGGGGAGATGATGTTACAGTGTATTTTTATGATGCTATAAAATCAGGCAGTGATGGAACTGTGCCTAGGAGTAAGTGGCAGGGATGTAGTCAAAGTCGATCATTTGTCAGCCCACAGGATAAAAAACTGAAATTATTTTTTTTTTTTTCTCTCTCTTTTATCTCCATGATTTTTCCTCTCCTCCCTAATTTCTGGTTCTTCTTACCCCTGTCAGCGACTTCGAACCCTTCACCCGATTCTCACTTGTACTTTCCCCCCTGTCTCCTATTCTCCCATCTCCATGAGGATAAATTCAACTTCCACCTCGCCACTGCCCTATCTCCTCTTTCGCCAAACAATAGTCCAAACGTGTCACACATGAACCCGTTGAGGACGGTTTGATTTTGCTACAACACACATTTCCCATAGACTTAGGGACTCATCCTCAACAGGTTAAGCACTTGTACGATTGCTCGGGGCACAGGAAACGGCATCGCAGTCTCAACAAATTTTGAGCTGTCTGAAATATTGAGCAAAATCCCAAACGTTACAATGCAGTCTGAAAAATTTCTGGAATGGTTGTGTGTAGTGGAAGGGAAATGAATGGAAGGCCTACACTTCTTTGGGTTTTTAGATAAAGGGAAGGGTGGACGTAGTGATTGATACCACAGTACAAGCGTACTATGAAGCATAATGCTATTAGTACACATAGTTGCAGTTCATATTCATTCTTTTTTGTCCTACTTTGCAAAGAAAAAAGAAACGAATAAACAAAAACATTCCACTTTAAAAAAAAGTGTATAAGATACAGCGAGTGAACAGGTCTGTGGATTGATAAAGGACTCGAGGTACTCAAGAAGCAGTAATTTACTGCGTGTGTTTCAACATCTTGTGGAGATATGTCTTTAGGCAATTCACAAGTATTAGTGATAAATCCAGACTTACAGAGAAGTCTTTATCCCGAGATTTAAAGTTTGCGCATCCTTTTTGCAACCCTGAAAATCAGATTCCTTTCATAACTTGGTATATTGTAGAGGTAGGTAATTCAGACCTTTCCTCTGAATAATGAAACCGGAAATGTCTGTATGATGGAGGTCGAATATTTATGAGTGTAGATTTCCAGTGAATTTGTTCAGACCTCCCAAAAAAATATGTTATTTGTGGTACAAAAGGGGATTTTGTTCTCAGTGTTATCGGGTTAGTTTTCCATTTCTTTAAAAAGAACTGTGGGGTGTATTGCTGTAAGATTTCCTACGCAATGTTGGGAGATATTCTTCAACCATGCAAAATTTTGTTATGTTTGCAAAAGGGATATGCGACCTTTTAATAAAGCACCGCACTGCACAGTTTGACCTGTTTTGGTTTGCTGCAAGCATCATCGGGTTTGATCATGATTTTGCCAAATTGTTATGAATCAGACAGAGTTTTTATGAAATACCTCACTGCAATACTTCTTGTGGTCATCACTTGACAAATAATAAATGATATACCTAGACTCTAACAGTTGGCCATACTATACATGTTAGTGTAGTCAAAACACACAAAATGTAGAACCAGAAATGTTTGCGTGCATTTAGATTTTGCGAATTTTCTCTAGAGCCAGGATTCATGAAATTAGAATGCATATGAAAGTTCTTCTACGCTACATGCATTGAATGCCAGTGGCAATTCACAAAAATTTTATGCTGCGGAGTGACTGTCGGCTCCAGTGTACGAAACTTTCACGTCATGAAATTATATTGCTTTACAGTAGTTTAAACAATGCAGTTCCACATGAATGCAGATGCGGCACATGTAGGCTGTATGAATTAAAGGATTTTTATTTGTTAATATTGTTGGGTTTTTTTTTTTTTTTTGGTAGTTCTAGTCATTTGCATTTACAGGTAGGATCAAGGTGTTTACCAAGTAAAATTATAATGCATGGAAGAAAAGATGTGCATGTGATTGTGTTGTAGAGTAATACCATCTCGTGTGCTTTTGAGATCATGCGAATTCTGCTGGTTTAAAGGGTGTGTACAGTTCTGGTCGAGGTGAGGATTTAGCTTTTAACGTTTTGCGAGATATTCAGAAACCACTCTATGAGATGTCAAAGAGCATGCAATTCTAAGGGGGTATCAAAAGTTTATTTGACGAAAATCGGTTTTGAAATGGCTGAGATATCCAAAAACAAGGTGAAACAAAGAGATCCTAATAAAGTTTGGGCCTGTCACCTTTTATTATTATCACTTTTTTTGATATCTCAGCCATTTGAAAACCAATTTGAATCCTTCTTAAAATTACATGCTCTTTCACATTTCATAAGAGTTTTCTCATTATCTCACTTGAGAATGTTCAAAACATGAATCCCCACCTCAACCAGTACTGTACAGTCCCTTTAAAGTCAGCATATATTATGGAAATGTTGATTTCTGATAAATGATATTTATTGATGATGTGGTATATAATGAGAAAATACTCCAGGTCTCTTAAAACCTACCCTCCCCCCTCCCCATCCCCATCAATCCTTTGTGGTTCAGAATCTTTGTTCCTCGGCATTTCACAGCCGATTTCCCACCAGGCTTCTTTGCTGAATACATCAATACAAAATGCTGGTAATGATTTCTCACCATCTTTTTCTTTGTGGAGCGTAAGATTGTAACAAAGAAAAAAAAAAGAAAGAGGTGCGTGTGTGCATTCGTGAGTGGAAGGCTTGATGGAGGAAGAATTTGTCAAGTCAATTTAATGAGGAAATTTTGAGGGCCATTAAGGGTTCAGTTCTATTTCTACTGGTCAGGGGATAAATCCTGATTACCGGCTAGTATGCATGCAGCTGTCGTGCAAACAAATTTATCAACTGGTCAAAGCAAACTTGCATCTCAACTTGATGTGGGTGGGATTTGTGTGTGTGTGTGTGTGTGTGTGTGTGTGTGTGTGTGTGTGTGCGTGAGTGAATGTCCACAATAATCTGTCTTATGACTGACTGTCTGTCAAAATGAGTGAGTGAGATTGATTGTCATGCAATCACAGCTTTCACACACACTTGTGGGGGGAGAGACAGCTCAAATATCGTTCAGCAAACAGTTGAAGGACATCTGTCATAATGTCCGGGTCTACAATGTAGCTTGCACTTTCTCGGCATTTTTCCTCCTCATTTATACTAATTGATTGATAGGAGTAGAATGCCTCTATACTTATGGGCTTTTTTTCTTCTTTTCTTTTTTTTTTAATTGATGGATTTGTTAACAAG
Organism: Diadema setosum; assembly: GCF_964275005.1. NCBI lineage: Eukaryota > Metazoa > Echinodermata > Echinoidea > Diadematoida > Diadematidae > Diadema > Diadema setosum. The sequence continues at coordinate 30,852,460 of NC_092686.1, forward strand.
GATACCATTTATCGGGCCAAAGCCTGAATTCAGGCCCTGACAGTTTCAAAGTTTGGGCTTTTTCCATGTACAAAGAAGCCTAATGATGTCGATGGATTTCAGGCACCCTCTTTCCTTCTAACTGGCACCCCCCTGCTCAAATATCTAGTACTGTAAAACGTGATATTTTCGCGAAGTGGAGCCGATGGCCATTTTCGTGGCATGAAATATTTGGGAGTTGCCTCTAACATTCAATACATGTGGAGTAGACAAGAACTTTTGCGTGCATTTTAATTTTGCGAATCGTGGCTCTCGCGAAATTTCGCGAAAATTACAATGCACGCGAACATTCCTCATTTTACAGTAAACCATTCTGTACCATTCTGTACACTTTATATACTATATACTAGGACCCCCTCCACACACACACACACACACACACACACACACCATGCAGGCCTTGTGCCTAATTTGTCCAATCAAAGCTCCTCAATGAGATTGTGTCTTGTGACAGATAGGTCTTATTTTGCCTGAGGACTGCTCGACAGGTTTGCCAAATTAATCTGAAAATCAACATTCTTATACTGGTACTAGTGTTTATGTGCATCTCAGATACCACGTGCCAGCTGCTGCTGCTGAAGTTTGGAGGAAATTTCCTTCAAGGACTGTGAACGAAAGACTACCGCATTGAAATTTGGCATTGGGAGCACGTAATCTTGATTATGATTGATGGCGTTAAAGGTTATCCACAATTCAAAAGTGTATCACTGCATCACATCCTGTAAGTCTTTTTTTTTTGGGGGGGGGGGGAGTTCTTTACACATAATAGAAAAAGACTTTTTTTTTTTTGGCTACTGTGTAAACATGTTACATGTTTTTATAGTTCTTTTAGTAATTTTAAAAGCAAACTTTTGAACACGTTTCCCCCAAAACATGTTTCTTAAATTACCTTCCTTTCTTTTTTTTTTTTTTTTTATCTGTCAAGGTCCGGTCTAGTTTTGCTCAATTTTTATTGTGATGTTGTTGCTATTGAGGATTATTAACCCATTGAGGATGGACTGATTTTACTACAACACACATTTCCCATAGACACTTGCCCGAGTATACTCGGGACTCGTCCTCAGCGGGTTAATATGAAATGCATTTACAGCAGCAGATGCATCGTTATGCCCCAGTCAAACAAGGTTTGAAGCAGTGTACAGACTACTCTGTTTTTAACAAATTCCTGGGGACCAGCAGCTTTTCCTGGTTATACATCGATGTAGTGAATTTTGTTATAGCCTAATGATTAGATTTATGAAGACATTATAGACAATAATTTTAGGGCCTAAATTTTTACTTTGCTGTATGACAATAGTTCATTATAACAGTGGTCATTATAACCGGAGTGCACTGTAAAATAATTACCGGTAGCTTTTGGAAGGTTAGGAAGGAGGGAGGGCAGTCAGTCTGTTGCAAATGTTGCAGTCTTTCAAACTGCTTCAATCAGCATTTTTCCAGTTATTTCTGTAACAATTATTGAGCTCAAAGTCAAGTTATCAACAGAAGCTGAAAGTGAGTTGCCATGGTAATGGGGAATTATGGCCCCCCAAAAAAGAGGTGAAAGACTTATGGACTGAACTGCTTCTCCAGCTTTGCGGCGATTCACAAGAAAATTGCTATACATGTACATGAAAAATTGGAATGTACATTGCCATGGTAACAGCACATTATGTTGCACTTTTTGTATCTAATTTTTGAGTGCTTCAAAAGAAAGTTTGAATTTAAAGAAAGTGTCAGGTATAGAGCATATTAATTCCTGGTTAATTATGGAGTTACAAAACAAATAATCTATTCAGATATTTAGTCCATATGGCAAATTCTGATCCAGTTTGCATAAACTATTTCTAAAATATTTATGCCTTTTTATAGTCATTGATTTGTTCTTTGAAACGCCTTGATGCACCACAATGTCAATTCATTCAGTTTCATATGATGTGGCAATTTGATCATGTTTGCTAACTATTGCTTGTCACTCTGGGCTATAACCTCAATTGGTCAACATTGCTCGCACCATCCCTGGTAAACTTGTCTGTCCCCGCAAACTTCTGGATGACGTCGTGGTATGAAGGACATTACGGTTAAACTCCTGGGTGGATGAAAAAAGAAGGTCAGCATACCAATAAAATCTTGTGAACCGTTTGGCGGGTTCACCGTAACATGGACTAATAATGGTCAGTTTGGCTAATTATCTTTTCGTCTAATGACCAGATGGTCTAATTGCAATTTTGTCTCCTTTGATTTTTTCCCCTCTTTGTCTATTAAATGAACCGTGGCTATTAGACGAAATGGGCATAGCCCATGTGGAGGTAGTCGAACTGGTAATTAGGCTAAGTGACAATTGGACTAAATGGTCATTAGATGAACTGTGGTTACAGACGAAACGGGATTAGACAATGTGGATTGAGACCAATGGCTATTGGATGAAGTGGGAGTAGACCAAGTGATACTGTATATGACGTTATTTTCGCATACAGATATTTTCGCGAATGACGAGGTCATAGACATTTTCGCGAAGTGTTTTTGCGAATTGACGCCGACGCTTACGTTAATGCTCTATCAACAAAGCGCATGGAGACAATTTCGCGTGTTGTTAAATTCGCGATCCAACTGCAATTCGCGAAATTCGCGAAAATTAAACCCTCACGAAAATAACAGCGTATACAGTAGATCCACAGAAATTCAACTTGGAGCTCCTTTGCCAATATGATGTTTCGATGATGTTTTCCATTTAAATTCTTGATGAACCTCCTGGGTGATTACCCTAGTGATAACTCGAGTGGCTAGTGTAAAAGGAGTACGAGAGGAGAGACTGTTAACTGCCTGGAGAACATTTGATAAGACACAAATGTTGCTCATCTAGACTTGACCCCCAGCCATTTGATCACAAATCAGACATGATGTGTTACTGACCGAGCCAGGTTTGATACCTTCCTCTATTTTTGACATTAAACATCAGGATGTTGAAATGAGTTCACCGCGGGGAAAAGTTATTTTTGTTACAGTAAACATTCGTATGCGTCCCAAGCCTTTGGGTTTAGACGAAATGCTCAATGATAAGTTAAGCAATTTGAGTCAAATTATTTTAACTCTTGATTGTCGCTTACTTCTCCTCGCTAGTATTGCAATTCCAAGCCATGTCCAAATTGACTTAATAAATTAAGTAGAGTAGAATGAGAAGAACAGAAATATAAAAGTTTTCAAAATCAGACATAAGCTAGGAAAGTTCCAGAATTTTGAAGTTTCATGAAGTTTTTACTCTATACACACAAATTTGAAAAGGCAATGTCATCACCTCACAACCTTTCCATGGCTTTGTACACTTATATAAAGATCATATTTTTTCCTATCAATGAGGTAGCTATTCAGAGAACCTCTGAGTCACTGTTGCTAGCCTAGTACTTATGATAAGACTATTATATTTTTCGTACAAAGGATACATGTTATTCTTATCAAGTTTAAAATGCAGAAAGAAAAAAAAGGATGATATTTTGATTTTAAAAAATACAGGGAGACTAGTGAAATGCTGGTCACATCTTTGCCAATTTGAAAATAAAGGTGCAACAATTATCACTGATTTTTTAAAACCTAAGAAGCCTTGAAATTTCACTTCTTTCTTTTCGTATGTCCAACTCTTACGAAACCACACCATTCCGTATGTCTTATTTTGCCCTATTCATTAACTGCTGAAGCATAGTTCTTGTAAGGGCTCAAAATTCATCTTTAACCAACTTGGAATTTGCCTGCAATACATCAAAAGGGTGTATACCAAGCAACGTTTAATACCTGACTGATGCAATTTGCCAGGATGATGAGTTGTTTTGGAGTATATTGAGATCAAAAGTGTGGATTGAATTTTGATCGTAAGACTCAACTTTTATTCCAGAAGAGCCCTCCCCCTTAACCCATTTTGGGTTTAAAAGGGGGAGGATTTTTGGGAAGGTAGAATGTAATGTGATGATTGATCGTGCCCTTGGCAATCATTTTTTTTTTCCAACAAGCTGCTTTCAATTCACTCTAACATGGAAGATTGATGGATAATTGACAATAACAATATCGATATATCAATTATGAAAAATTACGTAGTAACCACGATTGGTTGTCATGCTCAGAGACCTTTTTGGCTGGTATTTTGCATTTTCATCAGTACCCAAATGAAAACATGGTATTATGTTTTTACAGCATTATTTCACACATTTCGTATGCATTTGTGTACACTTTGGAGTAGTAATTGACAATTCTGCAGGCATATGAAAACTATATTTTGACTTGTAAGCTTGTTGCAAGATGATGAGTAATTGTGCTTCATTCATGCCCAAATTAAATGTTTATATCAGGAAAATTACCCTTCCCCCCCCCCCCCCCCCCCAGCTGGATACCGGTGATTGATAGGGTTGGAGTAAAGTTTAGGATTAGGGTTAGGTTTAGGGTTGGAAGTTGGGTTAGGGTTAGGGTCAGGGAAAGGGTCTGGGGTAATTGTTCTGGGCCCCAATTTATAAAAAAGTTGATGAAATAGCAACTCTTGCTGGAATGGCAATTGTCAAGCAAACAACAAAAATCCAGCTTACTGATTGGCTGTTTCCATTAGACGTTGCCATTGTAGGAAGAGTTGCTATCCTATTAAAGATAATAAAAAGTTTTGGTACCTCAAATGTTTCCCTGAATTTCCGTGTTTCAGGTTAAAGTACCTTTCAAATAACTAACACTGTGAGACTTACTCGCCCCAAAGTGCTCTCATTTCTTAGTAATCATGCAATTAACTGCGACCAGCAGCCCCATACGCATAGCGTAATGGGGCTTCGCATTGTAGCATTCAGGATCATGACAGATTTAGTATCGCGGGTAAATATCAACTTAAAATCCAAAAATTCTTCAATTTGAAGACTTACCAATTAAGTTGAAGTCTTGAAAACAGGCTTCGGGCACTGTTTGGTTCCGCCAATAGTCCCTTTCTGTTCGAATTGATGACTGAATGTGACTCTGTCGAGAGGACCTTGGGAGAGCTACATACACTGATTACTACGGCCAGCGCATACGCACACATCACATGCGAACAAATTTCAAATCCACGAACGGATAAGATGTTTGTGTGCGCATGCGCTGGCCGTCAATTCAGTGTAGCTCTCCCAAGGTCCTCTCGACCGAGTCACGTTCAGTCATCAATTCGAACAGAAAGGGACTATTGGCAGAACCAAACGTTGCCCGAAGCCTGTTTTCAAGACTTCAACTTAATTGGTAAGTCTTCAAATTGAGGATTTTTTGGGATTTTAAGTTGATATTTACCCGCGATACTAAATCTGTCATGACCCTGTACGCTACAATGCGAAGCCCCATTTAGCTATGCGTATGGGGCTGCTGGTCGCAGTCAGCTACTCAGTATGCGTATAGGGCTGCACGCTGCTGGTCGCAGTTATCATGCAATAATGGTTTCTTACAATACGTGTACTACCTCGGTACGGCGGCGGCTTTGTTACGAAACCATTATTGCATGATTACTAAGACATGAGAGCACTTTGGGGCGAGTAAGTCTCACAGTGTTAGTTATATGAAAGGTACTTTAACCTGAAACACAAACTAAGACAAGGAAATTCAGGGAAACTTTTGAGGTAATACCAAAACTTTATATTATCTTTAAACTTCTTTTATGAAATGGGGCCCCGAAGTCTGTTGTCCTAGAACTGTTACTGTTGTTTAAGCACGTTCCCATTATATGTATCCATTTTGAACTAGGAGTTTTGTCTGTGAATTGTATGCATTTATCATTTATCATTTATTTTCTTTTATGCAGCAGAAAAAAAAAAGGTCAATACTTCTACTGCAGCATTACTGTCTTATCATTTCTGAATTTGATTCCTGCTTGAAATAGTGCTGTAACATTTCCATTAAAAAGAAAGAAGAAGAAAAAGCACTGTCCATTGCATTCTATAAAAATCAAATATTCATTTCTTATCCCCTTTTAGACAGAGGAGAGTAGTTGTTGTTTTGTTTTGTTTTGTTTTGTTCCAAAAAAAAAAATCCTCAGCAGAAAACATACAGCAAATTTTGTGATAAAGGACATTTACACTTGATATTTTAGTGCACATTACAAATACAGAATTTTGTAAGAGGGAGGCTGAAGCCAGATGATGGTAAGAGCCATTTTGAGATGTCTGGTGACAGACCAGGGAAACTGTCATAATTTCTGTATTTTTTTAGGGGGGTTTATTTTCATATTTCAATACTTTCATTTAGCTTATGTTATTACTCAGATTTCCTGTCTGTTTTATTTTTCTATGCTCTTTTTTTAAATTTACTGAAGTACAACCTACTCTTTCTCTCTGCATTTCCATAAATTTGTATTTATTTCTGACGACGGATGAGTGAGAAGGGCACAGTGCGATTATCAGTTCACTCTCGAGTGTGCTGATTTTCAGAGACTGCTCCGCATATATGCCAGTTTGTATTGCTTTTAGTAATCAGCATCAATGCAGATTTGGGACAAGGTATAGAGTTGCTATCCATAAGCCATTATTATGAAGAAGACTGGAAGATTCAAATGCATTTTAGTGGCTCAAGGTATTAGCATAGTTAGAGATCGCATCCAGAAAAATAACGTTCTCCTCTGACATATTAATTCTCCCATATTCACACAAAGTAGGCTAATGTGTCTTTCGTATAGGTTTGCACGGGACGGAGGAAATTGGAATGCTTGTGCAATTTGTATGATAAAGATCAATTTGAAAAGGAGACATTTTTATTACGATACGTACTTCACGTCCGACATTGAAGAGGAATTATCCCAAATATTTGCGTGGATTTTAGGGAATGCAGAAATATCAGTAGTACGCGCATCAGCGAAGTTTGAGGAAAATCAGACAATCTGTTTAAAAGTTATTGATTTTTCAAGTTTTGGTTGAATCCATATTATGCCCTCATTACTGAATGAGAATACTACAACAAATTGTGATGTCACAGTAGGACAATGATGTGAAGAAATGTATAAAGGATTCCACATATATCAGAGTTCGTTTTTTTTTTTTTCTGTTTTAATAAAAGAGCACTTGACTTGCCTCTTTCAGAAGGTTGAGGTAGTGATATCACTCATAACATGGTGATAAAACCTGTAACATGTTTTGTAACAAGTTCAAGGAATGTGTACTCTTCATAGAAAATTACACTTTTTGAAATGTAGGAGAGCAATAAAACAATTCTACTGCCCCTGAAGTTAGTTGAAGTCACATGATAAATGTTGCAATTTTTCTGCAGTGAGTATTTCGTCGGGTGAGAATGATAACGCTGTGACTAAAGTTGCCTCTAAAGCCACAGTGTTCAAGACACCTTAAACACTCTTCTCATTTTCAGCCGACGATTTTTGCTGCACGATGTCACAGCAAACAAGCTTCACACACAGAATTAAACAAATTGCACCCTAGTCTGCAATTTTTTTTTGGACAACATTTCAAGTGGCACTTGTCATAGGTGTCCACCAACTTGCACAAAAATGTCACATTTGTGCTAATGTCGCAATATTTCACAGGTTGTGTAACTGGCCCTTGTGTCAAATACCACATTCACATTGCCCACTTGTGCAAGCGTAGTATCGAGTATCAGTGTTGTACCTCAGGCTCAGTTGTACTGAGATGGGTGGCAGTGCGAATGTGTCTCGGCACAACTCCATTGCATAAAGTGTGAAAGGTCAAGTATGCTGCTATTTACGATATCGAGGGGTCAGTCGGTTTTCAGGAAAGATGTTTTTGAAATGCAATGTATTAGAATGTAGTAAATAGTGAGATTTACTCTGGAAATAAGTAGGATATGATAAGTTATATTTTCCAGGGAAAATTCAGCACTTAATGATGTAGTGGTGTAATCGTGCATGCAGTCAATACTTTTTTTTCCCGCATGCAATATGCCCCAAATGGACAAGAGGCAATGATTTCAGGCTTGATATTTTGTAGCTGATTTTAATCTGATTTCAGATTTTTTTTTGTCTTAAGTCTATACACATTTTGCTTTTTCCATGTATCAAAATCACCTGAAAATTTTGATTTCCCCTTTTTTCAAAAAACCTCGATATCATTCCTGTGATTTGTATGTAAACAGAAAATGTACGTGTGCATCTACTTAAGTGCGAGACAAACATTTTGCAATATAAACATGCTGTCACAGGATTGTACTGGAATTGCTTCAAGAAGATGAAAGCAATGCAAATGCGATTGTTGTGGGACTGTTTTGGAGTTACACTCGGCTATTTCGTCTCTTTGCAACAACGGTATAAATCTTATAAGGCAATGTGAATGCAGTATTAGATGGCAGGGGATCAATAGTGAACTGTTTGTCAGGGGCAGTTAACAACAGCTGCAGATCGCAATATTGAAGAAATTCTATCTAAGTGGTGATTTCTTGAGAAGCACGTTTTTTTTTTTTTGGTGTTTTTTGGTTTTTTTGTATAAAGAGAATGATTTATATACATTGGGAATTACTCTTCTTAACTCCCACAGCCTTCGTAGGATAGGTCCCACCCCCCTTTCATAAATCATATCTGCGAATTAGATCATGTGACCCAAAGGGGAATTCCCTCTCAGCTGTGCCTCTGAAGTTTGGGAGGGGGGTCGATTTTATTTGTTGCAGTTTTTACCACATTGCAGTTCTTCCTAGTGCATAGAATGGTTTAAGAAACAGGGGGCATTCTAGTCTAGAGGATTGTGATGCAGAAACAAGAATATACGTCCACACATAGTCTTTAACGACAGAATTATTCATGATCATCAATTTTTTCCTAAGCTGTGACTTGTTTTTAATGCATAACATTGAATAAATGGCGTATCGCACCCAATGATGGTTGTTTCACTCCGAGCTCTTCTCCAACAGGCATTCTCTAAATGGGTGCATTGTTCCAGGGCGATTAACTTGACTCCCACACACCCTCTTCATAAAAGTCCCCTGGGTGTCTGGACTCTGGATGACTTGTATGTGGTGTTACCATGGTGCCTCCTCTTTGAGTTATGGGAGGCAGGGCTTCTTACTACAGGGATCTATAAGTAAACTAGTCTTTATGTTTCATTTTTTATATTTTTATGTGGTATGAGAATCAATACATTGTTTTTGCTTGGAATAGAAAGAAAGTTTCCATTTGACAGTGTTCTCTTTAGCTTTGTAATTTTCTGAAATATTGTGACCTATTTGCATTGCGTTGCAAATTACATATATGACTTGCTACAACAGAAGGATCCGAAAGTTGTGGCAGGACAGTTTTCTGACAATGACATGACATTATTCCCTACTCTTCCACTTGAATTTCATATACAACACAATTGATAAATGTTCTCAGTTGGGGAGAAATTGATGATTTTATTAGCGCATGTCGAGTGGTTTAGGAAATCAGCGTTTCGAAAAAAAAGTCCTCAAAGTTTTCCTTCATGATCAAGGAGAGGCAAGACAGTTTTCACCACTTGACAATAGAAGGTACGATCTTAGCAACTTCTGCGATGTTCATTCAAGCTTTTAGCACCAGCAGTCTACACACGACCAAGCAGTAACCAGGATGCCATGCACTGACCAATAAGATCGCTACCTCATTGCTAGGGGCGGAGTCTAGCTGCGGCGCTAAATCCAAATCTTCAGACACGTTTCTGTTCCGTTGAAAATCTCAAAATTTAAAAAAAAAAAAAAGCTAATTTCTTGCCTTTCCTTTGATCATTTAGCTTCGAAATTTCGGCAGATGATAGACGAGACATGAGACTACCAAATTATGCCAAAAACAGAAATTTGATGGTTTTGACTGATCTTGATTATCTGACTTCAAACTAGATTTTCACGGCTCAGCAGTCAGCGACTTTAGGATCCTTTTGTTGTGGCGGGTCACACATTTCATCGAAATGGATTGCAATATGATTTTACATGATTTTACATGATTACCACCATAAACCCTCAGATGATTCCAGTCATCATGGCTCAATCTTCAATTCAACAAAACATGTTTCTTTGACAGATAAAGCTTGTTAGATGTATGCACCTTGTGGATTGCGAATCACGCAATTTCATTTGTTAAAGTGTATATACCAGTTGAAGAAATTTTATTGCAAAAGAGTCAACTCAGTTCTTTTTAAGTTGTAATATTTTCGATCAAAACTGCATGAAAAAAAAAAAAGGAAGAAAATGATAAGAGAAATTAAGGTATAGTCTATAGATGTATGTTTTTGTATTGTAACTTCATGAATATTCCTTCTCATGTTACAAGTGAGGTATCATTGGAAAGGTTTTATATTTGAATTGTTTTAAAATTGGTACTTAGCCCATTTGTGATGGAACTCTTCAATTATTCACTGACTGAATTATTCAACATGAATGTTGCGTGGATGAAGATTTTCAATGGTCATGAATAACAGTCGTAATCTTGGATCTCAAAAGGCCTTGTGATGACGCACTTGGCTATGGAGTCTTTGCATTATGTACCCATGTATTCTATGTGCATGCATGCAAACAAAACAAATCCTCAGAAATGGACGGTAAACTTGAATTGATTTTGGCTCTTGTAATATCAGTGCATGTGTACCTCTTCTGCTGCTGACTTTTAATGCTGCCAACAGCTTGCATGCTTTCCTAAAACAACTGACATACTCAGGAATGGATTTGAAGTAGGTGATGAAAGTCTGATTTATGTCAGAGGGGGTCCTGTGATCTGAACTTCACAATAAACAGAGGTCGGAGGTCAAGAGCTGGTTAACTCATTCTGGAAGTACTCCAGCTTATCATTAATGGCATGTGCTGTTTTGGTTGTTTTTGTAAGGCATATCAAACTTGCAACAGCATTCTTAAAATGGCTATTAGAAAGATTATGGCTGCGTGTATCATCTTTCTCCTGTTTGAAACGGCTTTCAAAAGCCATTTCCAAAGCCCTTTCCAAAGCCGTTTCCAAAGCCCTTTAGAAATGGCTTTCAAAACAGTTGTGTTTATCAAGTCATCGCGAACATGAAAACTGGCCTTGTCACTGCGCAGCTGCATTGCGCATTTTGGTTCATAACCGCAGTACAAAGCCATTTCAAAACAGCTTTGCATTTATCTCGCTTCAAAGGGCTTCTAGAAACAGGTTTCTGGAAACCTGTTTCGGAACCCTGTTTTGGAAAGCACAAATTTGCGGTTTTCAAAAAGGCTTTCCGAACCCCATAATCAAAACAGCTTTCCGTTTATCATCTCGTAAAAATTCTCTGAAAGCTGTTTGGAAAACCTGTTTCTGCCAAGAAAAAGAGTTGATAAATGTACCCTATGTGTGCATGGAAGGTGCAACCAAATGGATACTCGAAATACATGTACATTATAATGCTGGAGGTTGATGGTGTAGGCCTCTACTGATATTTCCCCATGTAGGCTACCTCCCCCCCCCCCCAAAAAAAAAAAAAGAAATGATAATACTAATAGCAATAATGAAAGAATTATATCCATAACATTTGTAAAGCATATTTTGTATGGTTTGATAGACTTGTTTCATTGCTTTATGATGTGATGTTGGGGTGTTGTTGGTTTTTTGTTTTTTCCCTTTTCCTGCGGGACTCAACACATCGGCCCTAGAGGTTTATATTCCTCGAAAAGAGGGTTGTTCAGTGTAAATAGAGCAACCGAGTACAGTAGATCATAGAAAATTCCGAGTGAAGTATGACAAATACCACGAGCAAATTACTGTAAAATATGATATATTCGCGGCACAAATTTTTCGCGAATTGGAGCCGACGGTCGTTTTTGCGGCATGAAATTTTCGCGAACTGCCACTGGCATTCAATGCATATAGTGTAGACAAGAACTTTCGCGTGCATTTTAATTTCGCGAATCTTTGTGCTCGCGAAATTCGCGAAATTAAAATGCACACGAACGTTCCTCGTTTTACAGTATGATCCCACAAATGGCTGTAAATCATCTGACATCATATCACACCCCTCGGCCACCTCAAAACACATACGGTATCTCTGTCATGGGACTTTAATAGGCTGCATTTATCATCAACTTACCTAGGTTTGAAACAGGTTTCAATACCCACAGTCAAAACATGTTTGCAGGTGCCCTTTGGATTGCATTTCTCAAGTTGCCGCATTAATCATATCTTTGTGAGCCGAGAGGGAGGCTTTGCCACTGTGCAGCTTCATTACGCAGTTTGACCCGAGGAGCGGTGGCACGGGCATATCCAAGCTACACATTTCAAAACGACTTGCGTTTATCATCCCTACAGAAATTCGTTTCTCAGCTCTCATGTGTTTACAATCGCACTTTTTTGTTGTTTCAGAACGGTATTTATCACCCCATCAAAGCAGATTTGCATTTGTCAACTGCCCAAATCTCCCTGAAAGTTGTTTAGAAACCTTAAGTGTATACCAGAGGTGAGCTGATAAAGGACCCTATGTGATCCCTGGCAGAGCATTCCCTGCATTCTCGTTATTACTAATCGAAAAGATTATTTGTTTACAATTTCCAATAATATCATAGGACTTATAATCTCTCTTTCTTTTTATCTAAAATTATGTTTGAGCAGGATCAATGAGACATTTCTTTGCAGAAAAAAAGAATGAATTATTTATGTTGTTATTATTATTATTTATGATTATTTTGAACATGTTCTAAATAAAAAGATCTGCTCTAGTGTATCTCTGTGAATCCCTTTGGAATAGCTGAATGAATACAAAGAATGTCAAACATGTCACGAACTATTCTAGTATAAGCAATGGATGTGAACATATCTTCAAATTTTCAATTTTATTGGGTATTTGATGGCTCAATGTGCTCTAGTGTGATGGAGCCATGACATGCAAAGCACAATCATTGAGAATGGTGTGATTGATCGACAAGCCTTGAAGTCTGTGGACATCCTGTACTACTAAACTAGGGTGGAAATGCAATACAGAATCAGGATTACAAATAGTTCTTTTTCCAGCCTGAAACTGCTCATTGCTTCATAGTGTACAAGTGACGCACAGGTCTGAGTGCATCCGTCAGAATTGTGTGCATAAGGTAATTATTGAATGCTCAACCCATGAGGCGAATTCGAGTGGGTTTAGGCTAAATTCCATAGTTACCGCATGCACATTATTTTGACTGATGCACGAAAAGACATGTGCGTCATCTGTGTTTATAGAATGGGGACAATTTTCTTGCCATTTCAGTCATATTCCCCGATAGGAAAAATTTACTGGATGCATTTCCTTTTGGCTTGCCATAAACGAAACCCCGAAAATAATACATCCAGTACTTCAAAACCATGCATCCAGTAATTATCGGATGCATGAATTTTCAGCAAATAGGCGTCTCGTATTGAGCGCACGAAAGTTTGTTACAAGTGTTCATACTCTTGCTACAAGTGCGCGATTAACATGCTTACCACTGTGAGGCAGCGTCTGGCCAATAGAAAATCCACACACAGTTCTCGACCAATGAGATCGCAGGATTCTAGCTTCCCATTCTATAATGGCTGTTGTAAAGGAATGTCCCATTTCTGCTCATCTCTGTACGGCATCTATCTTACCTGTCTCTCTGACTTCACCAGATCATCCATGCAAATCCAATCCATGCACGGACCTTGGTGTCTGCAGCCTCGATGGCCTCGAATACGTCTGCGACTGCAACGACTCCGCCATAAACACGGGGAAGACCTGCATACGTGAGTTGAGAATTTAGACACAGGACCATCAGGATTCAAAACATATTTATTCATTTATAAGTAGTTTACAATGAGATCATGATTATACCAATGAGAAGATAATGATAATATTCTTGACACTGAAGGTATCACCACTGTTATTATTATCATTGTTTTGATTTTTATGATTACCGTTAATGTAGATACTTTTCATACGCAATATCATTGTTGCTATTATTATCATTATGTATAATACAATATTTTAGCATAATACAATGTGAATATCTATACACACTGTGTGTATCTGTACAGATTTCCTTGCCTTGAATTTTAGTGACTGACAGAAATCCAAATTCAGATGTTTTCTGTTTGAATCAGCAAATTTATGCATTTTTTTTTTCTGTGAATAGAAATAGGCTAAGGCCTACTAGCAAAAGCAAAGAATAAAAGCCATCATGGGATATATGTTCTCAAACCATTAATTTCTAGCATGCAAGAATATAACACAGAGATGAAGCTCAGTTGCTTTTTGCTTCCCTTTGGTGAAAATGACGTCCCTGCAGCAAAATGATGAGCGTCTGTTATGGAATTCTTGGAAAGTTTGTATTTTGTAAGTGTGTATTATGAAGAGGTATTTTTAGTGCCTGTTGCATTTTTCCCTTTTTTCCTTTTTGTGGTGGGGTGTGATGGCAGGGAGATTCCACTCATTAGTGATGAAATTTGTTCTGTGACTATATTTGTTTCCTGAATCTGTCTTTCTTTTCCCTCATTACCAGCCAATCCATGTCAATCAAACCCATGTGATCCGTACAGCACATGTGAAATCGATGAAGATACGTTCAAGCACAACTGCGGGTGCCCAAACGGAGTCACTTGCATCAGTAAGTTTTCCAGTACATCAAGTCTGCAATAATTTTGCAGCAGAGATTATCATTTTGTCCTTATCAAGTTGGCAACTCCAAACTTTACATATTCCACATGTTAGAACTGGTTAAATTCAGTAAATCCACACAGAAACAGATCTTCTTCTTTTTTTTAAAAATCTTTTCCAATTTGAGACAGAAGAATTAACATTAATCTCCTGAAATGTATTGCCAACTTAAGAATCAATTATAACTGTAGCAATTTTGTGACTTTTGACTTCTGACTTTTGCAAGTGAAATAAACTGCTTTACATGACCGAAATAGTGCTGAAAGGAAAAAAAAAAAAAAAAAGTTTGTATCGTACCTTGTGAAGCACTTGCAATTAATGGTAAAATCATATTCTTTTTTTAATTCAGCTTTTTTATTTCAATTGAACTAAACGCAATAAATGGTGCAATGTATACCGCCAAATGTAAAGAAGTATTGTGTAAATGCGAATTAATGTATAATAGTACAGTTCTACCTCGATTATCAAGCCATGTCAGGACGACGCTCATCCGGATAAGCGAATTGGCCGGATATGGGAGACACAGTGTTAATGTATATAGCTGCTGTCCAAGTTGCCGTCCCAGTGTACTGGCAGCTAGGCAGGTAGCGTACCCTGCAACGGTGGTGTAATCTATGCTAGCCTGCGCAAAATTATAGTCCCTTCTTCACAAAAATAAAGTATATCTTTATGTGAAAATCATACATGTTTTACCTCATTAGATATTGAGAAACCTATCATGCACATCTTATGAAGTTAGTAAAATAGATTCATGAAATAAAGTCACTGTTTTTTCTCAAGTTTTGGATGAAAAAAAAAAGTCCTTCGCTGCGTGAATGCGTCTGGATTATAGAGATTTCCGGATAAAAGGAGGCCAGATAATCGAGGTTGAACTGTATAACACAAACAATGCATACTTTGCAGAAATGACATTACATGTAAGTAAATAAAGCGATGGAAAATAGTGCTCCACTGAAAAGCACAGCTTGTAGACATGGATCCCTTGGTAAACAATATGCATATAACATATCTCTCCAAAATGTCTCTACGTTGGATAAAGATATTTGCTAGCTATTTATGATAAAAGCATATTATCCAATTTTCCTCAAACTCTCACTGATGTGCTCTACTAACATTGCTGCATTCACTCAACCCACATGTCTATGAAGGTGAACTAGTCCTTAAAACAATATCACACAATTGCAAAAGCATCACCCTCCCCCCCCCCCAAAAAAAAAAAAAAGAAAAAAAGAAAAAAAGAGAGAAACTTGACTTTATGGTTGAAAAGTTAGTCTGCACTGATATAGCAGTGTGCTTCAGACCTACAGATTTAGGGAAATTAATATGTAATCTCAATTTTTATTTTTCATTTTAGTTTCTATTTCATTTACTTCTATTTAATCGAAAATTAGGTCTCAGACATATGTGCCCATCGGCAAAGAAGCACTCAAGCACGCATGTCAGTCTGCGAACCTAGAACAGTAAAAGGTTAATCAACCATTATCTGATGAATGTGGGCCGATGAAGTACTCATGGGAATAGTTGGGCGAGAATGTTCCTCCTTCATGTTCGTTCCTCCATCCTGGAAAACAGATCACAGAATGTTTTTCTGTTCTGATGCCAATCTACACTGCAGTAAGTGCTGTTATTTGTTCTTCTTCTTCTTATTTTCTGCTGCTGCAGTCGACAAGTGCAAAACCAGGGAATACCCGGACAGCCCCTGCCTGACTATCGCTGAGTGTCGTACTGACATGAAGGAAAGCACGACTCACTACATCTGCGATTGTCCGGAGCAGTTCTCCCATGCAAACATCTCCGACATTTGCGCTGGTAAGAGTGCATGGGGTTAAAATAGATAAGTTATTTGGGTCACTGGGATGGGAATCATTATTTGGTAATTTTATATGAATTCTGGTAGTGCATCAACCCCTCTCATGGCAGTAAAGAGTGTAGATGATAGTTCCATTCAGACAGTCATTTGATAGCCAAGGCAAAGGTTTTAATAGAGAAAAGTCAGTCTGCTCAACATTCATCCTCAAAAGTGGGATGAGTATGCAGTGAAAAAAAAAAATTATTTAAGCTGACTGTTAGAACATCACCTAAGAAAAACATACCAGTGTCTGTTTACATCGTTAACTGATGATTATGAAGAAAAAAACAACTTATATTTGATTTGCTTTGTGTGTGTGTGTGTATGTGTGTGTGTGTGTATGTGTGTGTATGTGTAATCTCTACATTGTTTGAAGGCAAGCAATTTCCTGCTTTCCACAAAAGTAGAATGGAAGCAGCACCCTAAGACATATTCTTGAGTTTTATTTGCTGTAATGAAATCTTTGAAGATGAGTCCAGAGTATTCTCGGGTAGGTGACTTTTGGAAGTACGTGCTGTTGCAATATCAACGGGACGCGGTTTAAATGCTCATTCTAGCACAATAGTACTGTAGAACTGATGAGGGAGGTTTGATAGCCACATGACATCACATTCATTTCTTGTCCCTCTTTGTGCACTGTCCCTCCATCAGATGACACCTGTAACAGTGACGAATGCAACGATCATGGCAGCTGCGCCTTTAGGCGAACGACGGAAGGCGCCGAGTACAACTGCTCGTGCAACTCGGGCTTCGTCCGAGAGCCTGCTGATGGGCTGTGCAAAAGTAATCCTGCTCTCTCTACTTCTTTTTCTTTCGGGAATGATGTGTGACACATTGTGGAAGCCAGGCATTTTTGAATGTCCTACAGATGAATGAGGCTAAATAAATGCTGTTTCATCATCATCATCATGGCTGGCAATACCAGGGGGGCCGGGCCACTTTTTTTGCACCATACAAAGGAATACATAAGGTGTCACCCCTTTGCCCCCCCCACTTTTTTTTTATCCCCGAAAGTGCGTAAGTGGCTATAGAAAGAAATAGATAGAAACCCTGAAGTGTGGGTGCGGTAAGGCTTCGTTTAGGCTTTGTTTTTGCGCTGAAGACCTTTTTTTTTTTTGGCTTGTCAGCTGAAGAAACCTGGAAGTGGCACCAGAAGTTGCACTGAAGGCCTTTTTTTTTTTTTTGCTTGTTTAATGTTAGCTCATGAAACCCAGAAGTGGGCACCTCCCACCCCTCCCCCACTTTTGAATATGTGGCGCCGGCGGTGATCATCATCATCATCATCATCATAATCATCATCCATTGTGGGGCATTTGCACTGCCTGGTGTTGGAGGCATCACTCTTTCTTGTGGTTTCTTGTGTCGTCTGTTCCTAAGATGTGCCATCCCTCTTCCTCGAATCCCCAAATACCTGCACTCTTAGACAATATAGCAAACTTAGTTCAAGGAAAGTGAACATTCAACACATTTGTGATAAACCTGTCATGTTAATATTTTGCCAGTTATATGAGACTGTCATCACACATTGTCAAGATATTGTACTATAGACCTATTAGGAGAAACATGCATTATGACAGAGGCATACCAGTTGCCATAGCAACATTTCTAGGGTTTTTGTTTGTTTGTTTGTTTGTTTGTTTTTACTTCTCTTTATTTTGGGCATCATTCTGTATTAGGTGACATTTCTCTTAGGAAACAAATACTGAAATGACCAAAACATTTTGTTTGGATATGCTGGTACATGCTGTGTAGGATGGTTGACCAATATTTCAATGGGATCTGTAAGTCCCCAGTGGTATAGATTTCATCAAACTTTCATTAATCTCAGGCTTCCATTCCATTATTTTCTTTCAGATCATTGCTATCAGTGGGTGACATACATGTACTGTATATGCTGTATATTAATAGCGAGTGTCATTTTTTCGCGAATCGGGACTTCTTCACAATTTTGCTAGTGGTCAAATTCTTGATCGTGGAGTACTGTTCTGAATGGAGATATGTATGCATATGCATGTCACAGACATAAGGTGGGCTCAGAGTCAGTGTTTTTGCATCCCCTTAGATTCGTGAATAGCACCTGACTCGCAAAATTTGCAAAAATAACAATTTTGCACAGTATTCAGTGTATACAGTATTCCATTCTATAAGTAGTTTGTATCTTACTGTCTGTCTTTTCCTCCCTTCCTATCTACCTCACTCTTCTTCTTCTCCTCCAGAAGACACACCTCAAGAGATGTACTTACTCATTGCCTGCGCCCTCATCGTCCTCGCTATCATCGTCGCCTTCAGCTACGCGATCAAGCGGATGCGCTCCAAGAGAAGTAATCATCCGCCGTACATCAACCAGGGTGAGCGTTCTGCTCTTTGATGCAGATGAATTTCTCTTTATGCACAGAAATGCCATCTCTTTTCCTGTCATATTAAAAGATATCCTTCAATCCTGTCTTAGTTTATTTTGCTTGTTCTTGTATTGCTCTTGTTCTTGTTTTTTGCCACATTTAGTTTACAATGCACAGCAACTAAAAGAAGAAAAAAAAAAACAGGCAGGTGGTGTCCCTTTACTTTAATGTTGTGTGAATTACAGCAAGTGTCCCAATGCGACCTCAGACATTCTAGCCATGGTGTAGAGGAGGGTAGGCATTTCACAAAAATAATATGGAGAATCATGAAGATAATAATAATAGTAATGATAATAATAGATAAACATCATGAAATAATAAACTGTTGGTGATGTAATATTGCAAATACGAGTGAGATGATCATTGCTTAGCAACTCAAGGAATTTTTTTTTCAAGGCGAATCAAAGTATGCCATCATTTACCTCTCAGCAAAGAGCATGCAAGTGAGTGTTTGTGTGTGTGTGTGTGTGGGGGGGGGGGGGGGGGCAAGCAAACATTGGACCAATACCAAATGCCATCTCTAAGACTAAACATGAATCCCAGAGGTCAAATGGGGGGGGGGGGAGGATTTAAATGAGAAAGGGCTCCAACCTTAAAAAAACTGAATGAATCATGCATAAAAGCACTATTGATGTAGTCTCTCAGATCAAACAAACAAAATAGCACTGCTTTTGGGTTGCATATGGGTATGGCTTTGCATAAGTTTTGTATGCGGGGGAAAGGAGTCACTTACATATAGAGCTTTGTTTGTGCATTAGTTTTTGTGTTTATTTATTTGCTTATTCTTTACTTTGTTAGCTTGCATGCTCGTAGTCTGTAATATCAAGCTGTAGAAATTCTCAGCACTGGCTTTAATTTGATCCTGCTTGAAGGTATTAGGAGACATTATGAGTTTATTAAAATTGATTTGCCATTGTAATCCAATGATACTGAAAGGGATGGCTGTATTTTTAATTCTCCATATTGGCCTTTCAGTATTAAAACCAGTAATGTCTATTTTTATACAAAGGCATGGTGTTTGTGCTGTTTCCAGGAATGAGACATTTGATTGATTTTTCAGTGGTTTCAGTTATTATTTGTTTACATTTGTTTACATTTATTTACTAGTTTCAGTGGCCCTCAAAAGCCAAAGTTTGAATCGTTCAGTTTTGTTCATTATGTATGTATTAAAGTGATGATAGTACTCGGCTACAAGGGCAGTGGAGCTTGTTGTTATAGAACAGTCTAGCATAAGCACTGCCCAATGCCATTGGCTGCACGAAACCGATTCTTCTCTTCAACCCTTTGTGTGCTTTGAGGTGGGGATGGGATGGGATGGGTTACAGGAGCATCAGGTACTGTAAAACATGATATATTCGCAGCATGAATTTTTCGCGAATTGGAGCCGACGGCCTTTTTTGCAGCATGAAATTTTCGCGAACTTCCACTGGCATTCAATGCATATAGTGTAGACAAGAACTTTCGTGTGCATTTTAATTTCGTGAATCTTTGCGCTCGTGAAATTCGCAAAATTAAAATGCACACGAACATTCCTCGTTTTACAGTATCGCCTTTACAGGAGATCTTAACCTGATTTTCCTGTCTTCCATGTAAATGTGTTTTCCTGGCTGCTCGAAAGAAGATGCTCCACGCTGGGTTAATAGATGACTACCGTATGTATTTTGTTAATAATTGTGAGGACAGGCTTTGAGAATCCAATGCCAACTAGTATTAGCTTCAAATCCCATTTAATAGTACTTAGTTATGGTGAGGAAACAGAATTTATGTAATATGTCAAATTCTTCAGAGAAGCTGAGGAATGATGGTCTTCGTAGTCAAGTTTTCAAGAAATGAGAATCACCAAACTACTATTTCCCACCATCCTCTCTGAGAGCCAAATGAGGGCTCTGAAACTAGTCAGAATTGTTGTTGACAATGATGTGCCTCCTTGTTGTATACACCATAAACACCAAGGCGTGCTTCAGAAATGCGGTTTGCAAGATATACCATATGTCCAAAAAAAATTACAATGGGAACCTCCGCCATGATAACTTTTAAAATAGTGAATCAATCCAAATACAATTTCAGGGTATGAAACTATAACTCATTGCCCACATCTTACAGAAAACCCCATTCGATTTGCTTCAGTGGTCAAAGAGAAATGAAGAATTTTGTAGAGCATGTCAGGAATCTCTTCCCTCCAAGTTCTGTCTATTGTGTTTGCACATTGATAAGCAGTTCCAAGAGCATCCAAGTGCTAAACTTGAAGAATCAGACTCATGGCATGCTTTACAACAATCCACATTTCTCTGTAACCGCTTAGCCAAATTGAATGGGGTTTTCTGCAAAATAGAGGTAAGATGTTATATTTTAAGACCCTGAAGTAGCATTTGGACAGTTTAATCATATTGGGTGTTATCAATGCGAAAATCCGATTGTATTTTTTTTTTTGGTCATACTGTATTGTCGGTGTAGAGGAAGAGAAGCAGTCATGTCAGCATATTTGTCATTTTGCATGCTCTTGCAGACACTCCAAATTCTCCCGACCATGGGCATGGCAGGGAAGATGGTGAAGGTGGTATTACCTGAATTTATCTTGTATCAAAATTCTCCTTCTTCCTTTTTTTCTTTTTTTTTTTTTGTCAGATCTCGGCTCAGTCATTTTTGCATCTTCACTAGCTGGCTCACTTTTTCGTCTTGCTGTCCCTGATTGATGTGTTCTCATTTTGTGATTGTGTCTGTGCTTTTCATTCGTTTGCTCCTCCGTTAACAGCTTCTCCAGCATACTACATGTACATGCATGTCAAGCTTAATGATGGTGGCAGGTGTGCTCTTCAAGGAAAAATGTTCCTAAAATTTTCCGTAACCTTTATGCTGATTCACTGGATTGCTAAAGATTTTTATAGTGAAGCGAAAAATGTGATGATACTCTGTTCAAGTGCATTTAGTCACATGTGCAGCCTTACAATTCCTACTGTATATCATATTGTGATTTCACATGAGTATTAAAAGTGATATGAAGAAAATGTACACAAAATTTTACAAATCTCCATTTGTTTGAGTGAGTAATACACCTTTCCTTGGCCTCCGCCTGAGATTTGTTAGAGCAAAAATAAAGCTCTTTGCTCTCTAGAAGAGCTAGGTCAAGTATGCTTTCCCATCATAGAAAATTGAACTTTTGAGAAATCACTTTAATCCCCCCCCCCCCAATCGTTTTACTACTATATCAAGAAATCCACAGGGGGGACCAAATGGAATTCCCCAAAACAAGTTCACATCCTTTTTATGGACATTGATTTTTCTTGAACTTTCACTGAATGTTTCACTGATCTCTTGCCAATCCCTGAATCTGCATAATACTTGTATGTTTTAGGACAATTTCCCTTTAACAAAACAAGTTATAAGAATTTGCGACTTGCATTCTTTTATAGCCACTTCTGTGCTGTATACCTATTTGCTCACGTATCTCAAGTCGACGGATTCACCTGCTTAGGGAGAGAGAGGGAGAGAGAGAGGGAGAGAGAAAGAAAGGAAAAGAGAGAATGTGAATAAGTTTGCTATATTTAGGTCCTTTATCTAATCACTAACTGATGGCCTTTATTGTCTGTAGACATTATGCTTGATCTTTCTTTTCTCCTTTTTTTTTAAATGTGGTGCCAAATAGAGTCTGTGGAACTAAGCTAATGGTCCAGAAACTTGCATTAAATATCAAAGCACATAAAGAAGCTTAATATAGTGTAGCTTGATAATGTACAGTATATATATTTGTTTTGCCTGTGCAATTAAAGTGTATATGGGTATTGTGCCCCTGGGTGAATGTGTCCTGATACTGACCATGGGATATGATATCAAGTGTGATGACTGGTATATTTGCATTTTATGTACGATGTATTAGTAAAGGCTGAGCATAAGTTATGCCTGAAGTGTAAAGTAAGACTCTAGATCATTATAATCATAGCTGTTTGGTTACAAATTTTCAAAATGGTGCAAATCAGTTGTTTGCTTTGAATCTTATGGAAGAGGACACTCTTTGATAATTATCGGTATTATGTGTCTGGAAAGTAGAGAGAGATGATCTAAAATATCAAGCAGCATATGTTCCCCCGAGAGGAATCCCTGGAACTAATGTGTAATGTGCTTACGATGCAGCCAATTGAAGTATGCACAAAGTGAAAAGCGTTCAAACGAACAAGTTTGACAAGACCATCATAATGTGCTTTATAAATCCAGCAATATGCAGTGTTCAAAACATTTTCAGACTTTAAAATTTTGACAGATAAAATCAAACTTTAGATTTGTAAACGAATATGTTGTTTTTAAGTATCACGAGAAGTGAATTATCCTATTTTGTAGTTTTCTCCCTCAAAATCAGCGACTTAATCAGGGTGTTGTGCTGATGGGTGTCATGTCATTCTTCATGCTGTGAGTTGCCATAAGCCCAAGTGTGGTGTGTTAGAATAGCAAGAATATATAGCTGTAGATTGTAGAAAATGGCATTGATGGCTCCTTTGAGTTCTTCCTCCTGCGCCTGATTATTTTGCATTCTGTCCTCTGGCAGTTTGAACCACTGTATATGCCGTATATTTCGCGAGTCTAAATTTTCGCGAATCAGGAATTCCTGACGATTTCGCAAGTGGTTAAATTCGTGATCGAATAGAGTCCTGTACTGAATGGAGAAGTGTACACACGTACATCACATTCACATTGGGATCAGAGCCAATATTTTCGTGTATATTTAATTTCCTGAATAGCACCTGACTCGCGAAATTTGTGAAAATAATAGCCTCGCGAAATATTTGGCATATACAGCATTTGTATCTTCTTTCCATTCACATGCAACCAACGGTATCGCTGCTGATTGTCTCTTTGCCTGGTCGTAGCTCGCTCCACATGCAGATATGTGCAACTAACCATTCTCTTTCAATTCGAGCAAGAATACAGTTGTAGATAGCCCTGAGCTGTAGAAAAATATCTTCCATTTTCATAATGTCTACTCCAAGAAGAGACATGTATCTGGAAGTGATGTAGCTTTCTAGATGCCTCCATTCTCTGTGATCTGTCTGTGTGAGTCTCTGTATACATGTACCCTTATCTGTCTGTGCTGCATTATTTGTGTCATCACAATATATTTACGTACAACTACTCAGGGGTGACCCACTTATATTTTGGGGTCAGAGGTCAAAGGGTCAAGGTCCAAGGCAAGAACTTTGCAGTTTGATTGCAAGTAATTGATGAAATTCTCAAAAATTCCTAATAAAAAACCTGCATTAGCAGACTGACAAGGTACTATTTTTGCATGTTTTGTTTTGTTGTTCAGCTCTTCCGATGGAAACAAAATTTGTGAAATTTTGTTATATTTTTGCAATGAACGTAACAGTATTCAGAGAAATTCTGTCAAATTTGCATTAACCCGTTGAGGACAAGTCCCGAGTATACTTGGGCAGGTGTCTATGGGAAATGCGTGTTGTAGCAAAATCAGTCCGTCCTCAAGGGGTTAGAAAGTATCATCACGGATCTCTTCATCGAGAAAGTGGTCAACTTGAAATGCATCACAAGTCAAGGGTCAATGTTCAAGATCATATTTAATCAACATGTCTCCATGAAAAGTCCAGATTCATTTAAAGAAATCTTATCAGAAAAGGTGAAACGAAAACTATCAGTAAATGACATGGAATACATTACAACTGTTTCAGGAAAGGCATTGAAACATTAGTACAAATGATGTTTATGCTCTCATGTCCTGAATTAAACTTGAATTTCGCTCCCAAGTAATATGTAATTCAACTGAAAATATTCTGATTTTTATTGTTTTGTTCAGTTGATGTTCATTCTTTCCCACAGACAGAATGGCTCATGTCGCACTTGTCACTTTCTCACCTTTTTTTATGCCTCTGCCACCAAGTGGTGCTGGAGGCATTGTTTTCAGGTTGTCCGTCCTTCCGTCCGTCCGTAATGAATTTTGTGGACAGCATAACTAAAAGACCTTTAGAGGTATCCCAATGGAACTTGGCATGTATGTGTATTAGGGGGTGAAGTTATTACGTTGTGCCTATCAACTTTTGAGTACACATGCTCAAGGTCAAAGGTCAAAAGGTCAAGGTCAAATGTTCAAAATTTCACTATTTCCCCATATCTATGCAATGCCTGAAGATATTTTGTTGAAACTTAGTGTATACATGTATAACCCAATTAAGATTCTCTGGTGAAAGTTTGGGGTCATGAGGTCAAAGGTCAAAAGGTCAAGTAAAAATGTTAAAATTGCACTATTTTCTCCATATCTTGGAAATGGTTCAAGGTATCTCCATGGAACATAGTATATATATGCAAGTACTGACTGGCAGTGATTCTAGGGAATTTTGGGTTCATGGGGTCAAAGGTCAAGGGCAACACTTCAAAAGTTTACTATTTCCCTCATATCTATGAAATTCCTGCAGAATTATTGTTTTTAACTTGGTATATATATGCATGTAAAACCAAATAGAGATTCTCTGGGATTTTTTTTTTTTTTTTTTTTTTGCCAAAAAGGTCAAAAGGTCAAAGATCAAGTGAAGGTGCTGAACATTACTTCTTCCTCCAAATCTCGAAAGTGGCTCAAGTTATCTTGAAACTTATGTGTGTTCTGCCTGACTGTGATTCTCTTTTGAATTTAAGGGTCAAAGGGCAAGGGTCAAAGGCCAGATGAAAATGGTAACAATTACTGTTACAGAAATTGCACTTTTTCCTCTGTACCTTGAAAATTACTCAATGCATAAACTTGTGAAAGGGTCAAAGTCAAGTAAAAGTCCTAAAATCCCCAAATACATGCTCTCCCATTCATTCAATTAAACCTAGGTCAAGGAATGTGAACATTCAACACATTTGTGCCAAACATGTCATTTTGATATTTTGCCAATTTTGTGAAAATGTAATCACACATTGTCCACATGTACTATAGACCTAGGAGAATCATGCATTATGGCGGAGGCATACCAGTCGCCACAGCGACATTTCTAGTTTTCTTTGTGATGTCATAGCTGTTCTAAATCATAGAAAGGTGCAAGATAACCCCCCCCCCCCCATCAAGCATTGTAGATCCTGTCTCCCATGTCTTTGCTATTATGTGATCATGAAGTGATGCTTGAGAAGCCATCTTTTTTTTTCCCGTGGCGGAAGAAACTTTAAACACAGGAGATTTACCTGCCGACTTCACAGCAGCTTTCATTTCCCCCGCCAGCCTTGCATTGCGATAGAACTAACCAACAATATTTCAAGGACAAGAAAGCTATTGAGAGTATCGACTGATGCTTGCCTGGAAAGCCGGGATTGTATTGCATTGCCCTTTCTACGACTGCATTGAAGCAGAGGGTGCAGCGTTGTCAACAGAAGTGGGTGGGTGGGGGGGGGGGGGAGATTAGGGAGCTAAAATATTAATAGCATGGCATTTTATTAGGTCAACGCTGCTAACCCTACTCCTGTTATTATCATACCGTCCATGTCCTCCATGTGAACTGAATGTGCTGGTGGGTTTGTGTGCATTATCTGCACTAGCTGTGCAAAATCAGTAAAAAACAAACAAACAAATAAACAAACAAAAAGTTTATGTGCTTTGTCCGCAGTATTGTGTTAGTCACACTCCCTCCCAGTATAGAGTTGAGGGGGTATATAGCTACATGTTTTGATTCTGGATGAATGGACACAGTGATGTATTAAAGATAAATGCTGGTTGATAGAAAGAAAGATGAAAACAGACAGGCATATGGATCATATTACAGTAATCATAGTGAATCATCATCACCATGATAAACTGATAAGAGTGCCAATCAATGATTTACTGATTGTGTTATTGATGAGTTTTATTTAATACACAATTTGCCCCATTTTAGTTCCAAAGCCCCATACAGAAACAGCGAAAAATCTTGTCACCAAATAAACTTACTTTTTGGGGAAATAGGTTCTTAAGTGTAGTTGAGCATACAGGAGATATTCAAAGATAATTTAACACTAGGTCCATTGAATTCACCATAGTAACATGTTTTAGAAAAAATGAATTTCAACACATTTTTTGTTGTTGAAATTCAGACAAAAATGTGATTAGCTTATCTTACTGTTGATATTGGAACAAACATTTTTTTTTCCCAAATTTTTCACACATGTGACATATTTTTTTTAATACAATTTTCTCTGCTTTAAAACCTGCACTTTTATCAGGGTTAAAGTGACTATGGGTCACATTTTCTCTGAGTTGACTTTTCAATGTTCAGAATGGATACTAAATAGTATGGAAAAAGAAAAAAACACATGTGTCTTAATACCTCGCTAACACATAGAGAGAGCAAAAGAGAAGAAAAGCTATTCAAAGCTGTGCTGCAAAAGGTAAAATCCAAAAGAATGAGAAACTAAGTGGTTTTTCATGTGCTGCTGGTGGTTACTGAAAACTCATCAAGAATAGGCTCTACCGGTAGTCATCATTCAATTACTGCATTCGCCACATACGCCACATGTTTTGCAAATCATGACTCCTGAGACAATTTCATGAGTGGTTGAACTTTGCTGTAGAGAACTGCTACTGCAAAATGAGAATAGTATTATCCGTTTTTCAGAAATTGTGCTGATAATATCACAAAGATTGGTCAACTCTTGGACTTTAGAAAGTGACACCGCCTCAAAATTTATGACATACTGCGTGACAGTTTACTTTTAATACAACTATTAGATGGCCTCAACTTGCTGTGATAAATGGGCAGACAATGAAAAGCGAGGTAATCTATCAAAATGTGACTTGAAATGAGGGAGAAAGAGATATCGAGATCACAATAGATGGGGGAGGGGGAAAAGAAAAATGATTTATTGGGGGCACTTTGCTGCTCTTCACACTCAAGTCCTGTGACCGACTTCATATCCAACGTTTTCCCAGGGATCAGCTAAATACTGACCAAGTATAAAGTTGCCTGGTTCCCTGTAAACAGAATGAACCATTTTGCCCTGGAACAAAAGTAGACTGTAGCCATCTTTAAAAGTCCAGCAGTTTTTATAATGACAACCCATTATACCTTTTTGGTTAGCATGTCTTGTAGAAATTTCCAGATATCCCAGCTAAGCAGAACTTGTTGTCAGTACCCGTATTTGATTGAGGTGATGTATGAATGATTTCTTGCTCAGAACTTTATCCCATGTGAATGGTACCTTCTGAAATTTTTTTAATGATAATTTTAAATCACTGTTTAATTTGTTGTGGATTATTTGTGCCATCTACAATTCTTTTTCCTTTACAGTGCAATCTATATAATCATCACACACATCAAAAGACAAACTCATTAAAACACAAAGTGCTTTGTAGGGTTTGGAAATAATTCTGAGAATTTGATGAAAGCAAGCATACAGTGTCAAATATGTATTTAGCAGCTACACAAAACTCTGTAATTATTAAATCGAGAATGAAACTTGCCATCATTCTGATAATCCTAATATGACTCGATCATCACTAAATTAGTTGCAGTATCATTTTCTGTGTTTATCCTTGTGATATTTAGCAATATTGCCCCATTATAACGATTATCATCATCAAAACTCCAAACTGTGGTGCATTGATGATGTAAATATTTGATGTTTCATTTTTCTGTTGATCCTAACTGTAAAACCCTGAGATCTTTCTCTTGCTTACTTTGACAGTAAGGAATTTGTCATACATTGTATGCCAGTGACAATATCTTGATATATGCCTCAGGCAGAGAAAGAGAGAGAGAGAGATGCTAGCTACATGAAATCAAATAAAAATAGTTCATGGAATTCTGATGGATATTAGAGTAGAACATTTTACCGCCGAAAAGTAATATAAAAAAACAGCAACGCACAAACAAACCTAATATACAAATGGTATGTAACTGAACTCATATGTGTTGTATGTAGTCAGGTGCATAGAAAAATACATTCTGTGATTTTTTTTTTATTTCTGAAGAAAAAAAGGCTATCTACATATTGTTAATAATAACAATAATAATAATAATAATAATAATAATAATAATAATAATAATAATAATGATAATAATAATAATAATAATAATGATAAAAATAATAATGATGATAATAATAATAATAATAATAATAATAATAATAATAATAATAATGATAATAATAATAATAATGATAATAATAATAATGATAATAATAATAATAATAATAATAATAATAATAATAATAATAATAAACTGTAAAACAATGATAAAACACTTAATATTATATTAATATTATATATATAAAAAAAGTTCCACAGGTAACAACTCTAAGCTCTAATTCAACAGATAATATATATATGTCATATAAATAACATGAGTTGACTGATGATTGTGAAATTTCAACATTGCACCAAATTATGATCTATGACACAAACATGATATATATCCTTGCCAAGATAGGAAACATTTAATGATTCTTGAAAAAAGAAAATACAGTGAAACCCCGTTATAACGAGTTCGGTTATAACGAGGAACCGCTTTTAACGAGGTGATCGCGTCGGTCCCGTTTTCCTTTGCATGCAAACCTATGGCAGAACGAATCGGTTATAACGAGTTCGGTTATAACGAGATTCCGGTTATAACGAGGACAATTTCGGTGCATCATGATAAAGAAAAACATAAGCAATTTGATCGGATATAACGAGGTTCCATTTCTTGACTAAATTGTCGCTTTCAAACACGCGACAAACGAAACATTGAAAACCGAATTCACGCTATCCACGTCTTTTTCCCGTTTTGCAGAGAACCGTTCCTTCCATTTTTTCTTCTAAACCACGCAATAAGACACAAGAATGCCTTCCGATGTTCCTACCGAATTATTAAACATAATTATTCGATTTTCTTTTTCGCGAGATACGCGTGCGTGATGAGGCGAAAAATAAAAGATAACGCATTCAAAAACTTTTCATGTAGCGACACTTGTGGCAAAAAATGGACAATTAGAATGCGTGTGCAACTCATCATTATATCCTTTCTGTTTTTAGTTCCGAATTCCAGTTCTTTTGCTGGTTAGCAAATATGAGTGTGTATATGATTAAAGCCGAAATAATTAATGAAATCATTGTGATCCCGCCGAGTGACAGTAGCGTAAAATTACTAAACAATTTTGAATAACGCATGTTAACCTACTTAATCGGTGTTCAGAAAAAGAAACAAACGCATTTATTTAGTATTTAGTATTTATCTGATAATTCAAATATGAGTGTGTATGATTGAAGCCGAAATAACTGGTGAAATCATCGCAATCTCGCCGGGTGACCGTAGCGTAAAAGGTAGTTGTTCGGAAATAGAAACAAACGCATTTAACAGTTCAAGAACAGAATCGATGTACAAATCGCGAAGAGATTTTCGGAAGAAAATAAAGAACGCATTTTAATCCCTTCGGGCGCAAGGATCATACATTGTACAAAATTACAGCCGAAATGATTCATGAAATTATCGCATTCCCGCTGGGCACTAACAGCGTAAAATACCTCGCAAGTTAACGGTAAACACCGCATGTATGTTACCCTGAAATCATCGCGATCTCGTCAGGTGAAAGTAGCGTAAAAAAGTTGAATGACGCATGTTAACCTAAATCAGAAAAAGAAACCAACGCATTTATTAGTTTGAATAGATCTGGGTTTGTTCATTATTACAATTTTAACACTGCACTTCACAAAGACGATTTTTCTTTCTTTCAGAAAGGTCTACCAGGTAAAGATTTGCGTAAAAAGGATCACAACCTTCCACATTCAATCCTGTCGCATATTTTTCAAGAACGGATGTACAAAACGCAAAGAGATTTTTGGGAAGAAAAAAGAGAACGCATTTTTAATCCCTTCGGGCGCAACGATCATACATTGTACAAGATAACAGCTGAAATGATTAATTTATCATCGCATTCCTGCTGGGCACAAACAGCGTAAAAATACCTCGCAAGTTACTGTTAAAACAAGGCCTATATGTTACTCTATCTGCGCTGGTGTTTAGAAAAACTTCACAAACAAGAATTATTACAATTAAGATTTAACTCATTTCAGCCCCTACTTTTTCGTCTAATTCACAAATAATTTCCCTTTATTCTCTCAATAATAATGATCCATAATTGTGTAATAACAACGCAAAGGATGTCCTTAGGTTTCATTTATGGGTATATGATGTCGTGCTTATGTTTTTCTTTGTTTTTTATATGTACGGATTTAACGAGGTACCGGTTATAACGAGGTAATATCGCCGGTCCCACGGACCTCGTTATAACGGGGTTTCACTGTAATAACTTTTAATTCCATAGATTTGCTTCTCAGTTGCAAATTTATGTGACCATAAGATCATCCTATGCAGGCCCCAGTGTGCTAAAATATTATGCTTGCAAAATATTGTAGCACTTAACAGTGTAAGTCGTGTAATGATCACTTGAATATAAGTAGGACTCCGAGCTACAGTGTACACTGTACTTCCTGGGCACATAGAAATAAAATTCATGACTTTTTGGTTCTTGTTCTTCGGATGTAAGAGACATGGTATCACCAAAGTGATCCTAATGGAAACACAGCAGCATGAATTGCTGTAATAGAAATATAATATTAAGTGTTTTATCATTGTTTTACAGTGTATTATTATCATTATTATTATTATTATTATTATTATTATTATTATTATTATTATTATCATCATCATTATTGTTATTGTTATTATTATTATTGTTGTTATTATTATTGTTATTATTATCATTATTATTGTTGTTATTATTATTGTTATTATTATTATTATTATTATTATTATTATTATTATTATTATTATTATTATTATTATTATTGTTATTATTATTATTATTATTATCGTCAATCACTGTCATCATTCTTTTTAGGACTTGTAGGACATATTAAGAATCCTTAGTTACATTTAATGCAGAGTTACTTGTATGACAACAGTGATTTATACCAGGAAAACGTGAAATGAATATTCATCAAATGAAAAAGAGGTAAAAGACGGAAGGAGGAATTATGGTTCTCAATTTGCTGACACCGCCACTTCGCACATTGTGGGTAGAAAAGAGGCACAATCATGGTATTTCCAAAGAATAATCTCTTTGTATTTTCCTCTATATTCATATGTTTATGTGTGTGTATACATGTGTTTGTGTGTGTTTTCGTCCATTGTCTAATTATGCAGACTAGAAGGGAAATTAACATAAATGTAAAGTGGCTACATGCTTGCCTGTGTTTGTACTGTGTTCGCAGATCAGAAATGTAGCAGTATTTGTTCAGTGTGCAAAATTCTTTTATACATGTACCATTTCTGAACATGGGGGCAAATGATACATACACATGAGCATTACCAGTGCTGTGGCAGCTATCGCTAATATCCTATCAAAGAGAAGTAGCATCCATAGTACTAAATGCTGTTTTGTTACGTGAAGATCTTGAATATCTGGTTCTGGAGTTCGAATTTGTGAAAACAGGCCATGGTGATTATGGAGGATCTCAGAAAAGAATGGCATAATTGTAGCCGTGAATACCAATTCAATAAGTTTGCTTTCCACTTCACAGCACGATGTTTAAGTTGTGTGATCACCTGGTCTTTCATGCACAAACTGGACATTCATAAAAGTCTTGAGTGTTTGTATAAAAGGAATAAACACTCTAGGAGTCCTTTCATCTCTCCTCTCTGGGTACATAGTATGAAGACGTCTGGAGCCAAACATGTGAATATGTGATCAACCGCCATGTTTCCCTGTTAAAGCCAAAGTCAGGGGATGTTATGTTGATTTTATGAAGCATGTCACAATAATGCTTTGAATTGACATATTCCTTGTAAATGTATACTCATGTGCACCGTTGACTGCCTCTGTAGCTACAGAACCTATTATTGATTTGATAAATATGTTCATGCGCTAGCTTGCTTTCTTACAATTTCTGTGGTAGACTATTGGAAATATGTCTTGTACATCATTTGAAAGCTTGGATGTCCCATGAATTTAGAAATGCTGAAATCTGGAACTTGATGATAGGCAACTGAATCAGGCTTTTGGGGTGATGGGGACACAGGTAGTTTGACAGATACCAAGAACCATGTTATGAGGAAAGTTTTACAAACTTTGGAACGCTTGTACAAGAGAGCTAAACCCATTCAACTGACACCATCTTTGTTTTCAGTGCCCTAAATACTTGGTCCAAGTTTATATATCTGTTGTTGGGTTTTTTTTCCTTTGCAATCTCAGACCCGGAACCGTCCTACCAACCTGTGCACCCAGATGAGAAGCGAGTGCTCATCATCAGCACCGAAGAGTCGGAGGAGCACAAGGATGTCGTCCAGAAGTTTGCGGCGTTCATCAGGGAGCACGTCGGTGTGGTTCCCATCCTCCCCTCCCAGCACAAGATGGAGATCCAGAAGTCTGACCTGGAGACCTGGCTGAGCAGTCAGAACCAGCACGCCTTCAAGGTGGTCTTCATCTGCTCGCGGGGGACGCGCGAGTGGTGGAACGCGGCCAAGTCGGGCTGCAACTCGCTGGTGGGCGCCTCCATCTTTGGCGACCCCTTCCAGAAAATGGTGACGATCACGAAGAAAGAGCGAGAAACCATCGGCGTGAAAGGCAAATTCCTGACGGCATACTTTGAGGATTACGCCACGTGGGAGGACATTCCAGAGTTCCTGAACGATCGCCCTTGCTACAATCTCATGCGTGATCTGGCTGAGCTCAGCTTCGCTCTGCTCAACACAGAGAAAGACACTCCAACGTCCAAGCGTCGCATGCCTGAAGTTGACAACTATGACTTGCAGCCAGAAGGGAAGGCGCTTGTGCAAGCTATCGCGAAGGTAGCATCTCTCAATAGAAGAACCTTTCAACCGACACACCCTCCACGGGACATGCCAGTGACCAGCAGGCAGCCCATGATGGAACTCTTTGATCATCAGATCCCTCTGGATCCCCACGAAGTGGTCCCACTGGATCTGATGGAGATTCCGTGCCACGATCCGGGAATGGAGTCCATCCGCGGGATTTTCTCCTCGACAGTTGCGGAGGTTGGGGACAAGCACAATGCTGGGGCCAGTGATGAGAACATGGACTCGGGCTTCGAGACCTTGCCGTCACCGTCACAGAATGGCAGTGCCTCAATCGTCTGACAGTGCAATGACCTCATGCCGACACTTCCACCTTAGCACACAAAAAACTCAATTATTAGAGAGATGTATGCTTGTCCATGAAGAGGTATCACAAATTTAGCCGTGTGGTGTAATATTGTCACTTCTGATGTCATATTTCTGGAAAATACATCAAAAAAAAAAATGAACGGAATCGTGCTATAGTATATTAAAAGATTGAAAAGTTCTGATTTGAGTGGAAGGAAAAAAAACCAACAACACACATTTGTCCTTGCCTGCCTTGTGACAGCAGGTTTCTACCTCGAGACAACGTTCAGTGTATATTTCCTACCACATCAGACTGAGGAACATAACAAAACGAAAGGGGAGTGTGTGTGATTTGCTGCTACAGTTGGAAATACTTCAGAGATGACGTCACAGCAAGCTCTAAAGTGTTGTATGCCATGAGCCTTAAAAAAAAAAACAAGAGAGAGATAAAGACGAAAAAGGTCGGATTATTCTTGAAAATTTGTCTTCAGCTGCACATGAGGTATTTCTATAAGTTTCATTGTATTTGCTACGATGTTGCAAGATGTCCCCTGCAGTGCTGCTCTGTCTGCCAAGGTAGACCTGCAGAATGAGTATATCTGGTCGTAGAAATGTAAATTCTGACCGAAAAAAGAGTTCAGCTTGAGCACGCTCTTTTGACGTAAACTCAACTCAAAAAACAGAGCGGTAAAACCGTAAGAATGTACTGCAGGGGAAGTTTCATGTTGTTTAATAGGCTTCACCATTTCAGTACCCCTCCGTGAATGTAGGCAGGACTGGGCACCTTTATTTGGGTGACATTGTCTGGAACTAGAGCAGCGACTCGACAAACAAACATTGTCGGGCCAGAATGATGTATGCATGATTGATCCCGTCCAATGACGATTTGGGTTATCCAGGCCCGGCCCAAGCAGATGCTGCAACCTTGACCACTATGCCATGCGAAGCTACTAGGAGGGGGTCGCCATTTCTACCAGGGCGTTGATGTTCGGCCAAACAACTCAGTTTTGGAGAGTGCCAGTGTATGCACACATATATTCCCTCCATGAAAAATGGTTCCAAGTACCTGTAGATAGTCTGTGTACGTACATGTCTTGTATGATGGATGTAGATATTGGTAAGGCAAACATTCATGATGCGTAATGTGTCAATGCACTCATTAGACATTGGGCAAAATCCCTCCACAGAGGTTAATAGATTTAGCTACTAAATGTAATTTTCTACCATAACTTCAGCGAAGAGAATTTGATAGAAATGTAATTTGGTACAAAGGATACAAATATAGGAGAAATACTTTTATTTGTACATAGGGGGTGAGAGCTCATGAATTTCATCATAATACATGTATGAAAATGAAGGGCCCGGCCATTGAATTATTGAATGATATTGAAATGTCTCTGAAATTTTTTTGATGTGATGTAAATCAAAGGTGTGTCACACCATCGAAATTGGATATCTTGCCAGCAAAACAGTTGAAAAATACCCGTTTGTCCTGTGATATGATCACACTAAAATTATGATGTACACGTATTGCGGCCCCAGAGAGGGGCATTCTTTAAATTATCTCAGTGAACGGCAACCACTGAAAAAAATTTCCCCCTTTGCCGAGACATTGTTATGCATTGATGTTGCTGCTTTAAACCGTGATCTTTCCTGAGATGGCGACATGTCTATCAGAGTTACGCTTTGCTGTTTCCTTAGCGTGTACGACGTCTTTGTGTAATTTCAATTAATTAGTCGTGTGAATGATTATGGGAGCCTCAGAGGTGTGTATGTTAAATGTTTGATTGTGACTTAAGTATGTTTCTTTGTTTTGTTGTTGTTGGTTTTTTTTTTCAAATTTGTTATTGGGGAAAGAGAATTTTAGAAATTAGATGAGCTGTGTCAGATGTCAAGGAAATCAAAGGATTATTGCAGAAAATGCTGCAGAAGGGTCTCATTTATATGCAATATTTTAAGTGCAGCAAAGAGAGGCTCAATTAAATCTGAACACTTTTGATGTGTTCTATATGTAGAAGATCTTTACTCATGCAAAAACACTTTAGTATGTATATATTTATGAGTACACGTTGTATGTATCCACACATATCTAGTCCCCAAAAGCTGGATTTCATGTCATGTCTCAACATCCTGGTTTTTGTCCCAGGAAATACATATAACTGTATATAATGATGTAGAGATTCTGTAGTTATTCTCAATCAAGTCACTGCAGAAGGTGTGATTGAACAAATCAAATTCTAAATATAGCAGGAACTGATCACTCTTTGTATCCTACACTCAGGAGCCATGGAACTATGATTTTTTGAGGGTTCTATTAAAGGGGGGGGGGGAGGGAGCATTGCCTTCCGACCCCATCTTGAGCACTACCCCTATCACTTTGCCCCCCCCCCCCCCAAAAAAAAAAAAAAAAAAAAAAAAATTCCATGGCCCCCGATGCTAATGAAAGGGAAAAACGATCGTGTATTTAAAGATTGTTGCTACACCATTGACTGTGGGGCAGAATGTAGTGCATTTGTCTGTGTGAGGTGTATTGTATTCATGACAAATCTGCAGTATTCGTCCAAGCACTAATTCCCTCCAGTTTGTGCAGAACTGTTCAGAATGTATGATGGAACAGGCATCGGCCAATGAGACAGTGTATATGACTGTACAGGCAAGGTTTAATCACAGTACTTCATACGTCACCTTTCAAGTTCATGATGCATTGTTCTTTTTCACTGCGGTTCAAAGAAACCTGTGTATCACTAAGAAATAATAACAAACAAGAACAAAAGTAACAACCACATAGAGCTTAAATTAGTTAATTCAACCCAATTACACTACCATGTCTCTGCAAAATTGGAGTTGACAGTGTGGCACGTGGAGCCAAACGTTTTAATCAGTGATGAAATTTCTGATAGCAACTTGGATGACCTGCAATAACTGCCAGTAATCAGTTTCAGTAGCTGTCAGTAATCATCAGTCAAGTAGTAATTCAACTCTCTTTGATTCTTCGTGGATGTGCTCAAATTTGTTTTAATATAATCTGTTGCTGTCATATTTTATTTTATTTTTTTTAAACTTCAAAATAAAAATACACAGAAACATACACCCACCCAGCCGTCAGTTTTATGCAGTATTAGTAAGCCTTGAGTATTCTCGTTCAGCTTAAAAGATTATAAGCTGCAATGAGAATCCTCAAATTGGCAGCAGTAGATGAGATAGATGGTCTTCCATTCTTATGATGAATGACAGGAATCATTGCAAAGTTCATAATTGCCATCAAATTTCTGTTCCACCTGCTCCAGGGGACATCTGTACCGCATTACATAGCAGTGTCACCAACGTCATGTTCAACAAGCTGAAGTTTTGCTTCCTTGTAGGTGTAGAAAGTTTGTTGTGAGTATAGTTGCAACCCTGGGGCTGTAAAGATCTATTAAGCAATGTGGGCCAGTTGTGACCATGACGATCACTTCTTGAACAGACTCTTTTGTCTTTTCTCTGGTCTGAAGGGTATGCAAAGCTTTGGGTAACTGTTCTGGTTTCAGTGTGTTTTGAGGAAGCAGATGGTTTCAGTAGCTTGATATTATTATAGGTTGCAATCTTTGTATGACTCTATGCTCAGTTCCTTTTATAGTCCATCATGCATATGTATTCCTCCCTTGGAATTGCCCAAATTATGAACATGTAATGAGAACACACTAGCTGCATGTTTTGTTTTGTTTGTTTTGTTTTGTTTTGTTTTGTTTTTGTTTTTGTTTTTGTATGATTTGAGCGAATGCACAGTCACAGAAGATATGTTCTGCCCTTGATGTGCAGAATGGCATAATCCCTTTAGATACACTGTACCATTCCTCATTGCTACAGAGATGCCAACCAATACAATTTTATAGTACCTGGTACATTGTATTTCGTAGTATAATACGATATTGCCTCTTGAAAGTATGACTTTTCGTCTTTCAGATCAAAAATGAAGCTAACATAAACTGTAGAAAACTGCGGAAAACCGCATCATCTTATAGAAAGTAAGATGTTAGTACTACTGAATTCCTGCAACCCCTACAAAAATGTTGAACAATTAGCCTAAATGGGTGGGAAAATATGCAAATGCTTCACAATTTTCTCATCAATGTTTATGAAAAAGCAACATTTTACTTGGCATGCAAATTCTTACCAGGGATACATTTTTTTTTTCTGACATATCACTGGCTCAGGGCCAACGACCTAGCGGTGGTGTCGAGATTTCATGAAAATCTGATTTTCCCCTCCAAAATTTGATTTGTTTTTTAAAGGATATTCCATCTGTTTTTTGTGTTGTTGTTGGGTTTTTTTTTTTTTTTTTTTGTCAGGAAGTTGGCATCTCGATCTGATACTGTCAGAGGCAGTGGTTACAGAATGTTTTATCCACGTTTTCCTGCTATTGGATCCACCCAGTTTCTATGTATATATGAATCTACTTCTCCACCCCTCAAGCTGCCCCCCCCCCCCCCCCATGAATCATGGGATGGAGGATTTGATTGACCAACTGACTTAAACTTGTGTGTGTATCTGTAGTGCTGTATGTCTGTCTCTTAATAGTCGAGTCGGTCGGTCAATTTGGATGCGAAGATGATGGGTAATTTAGGAATCATGACGTTATAAAGAAAGTGCATTCTCTGGGGTGATAAAAAGGTAATTCTACAAGTCATGTATATCTGTACAGTGTTGTATGAAATCTCACGCCCAATA
The DNA here is from genome assembly GCF_964275005.1 of Diadema setosum. Classification (NCBI taxonomy): domain Eukaryota; kingdom Metazoa; phylum Echinodermata; class Echinoidea; order Diadematoida; family Diadematidae; genus Diadema; species Diadema setosum. The sequence goes on from NC_092686.1 coordinate 30,891,047, forward strand.
ATACCCAAGGCCAGTAGTACTGTAAATGATGTATATACATGTATGAAAGTCTTGTCAGGAATTGAATCAAGAAAAAAGTTATGTGATTTGAGACATCGGCAGCAATTATGTGGTTGTGTGTTTGTGTGTTCATGTCTAGTGAATAATTTACAAAGTCTCATTCCTTTGTTTCCGTTGTGATGCGAGGATGTTGACGGAATACTTTATGACGCACTTGTTGTAGAAGATATTTGTGTGTATTTTTATGGGACCATTCAGACTAAAAAGTTGTTTGTTATTTCATGCAGTGGTGGGTGCATTGTTACACGTGTATGCCTTGTTTTCAGTCATTTGCATTGCATTCAACACGACTATTGTAGATGTTTATTACATATCGACATTCTTTATTTTTTCACTTACGAAACGGGGAATGATGAGTGTTCTCTGATGATAGAAAGTGTATATTTTTCTCGTTTATTTCATTATTTTTGATCTCCCTCCGTGGATTTGATGCAACTCCTTGAGACAGTACTAAATGTGCCTACTTTTGAAAAGTAGACACAGAGGGGCATTTGCCCTGTGGTAGCTGATGCAGGCAGCACCTCCTTCTTGGCACTCGCGTGTTATGATGCACACCAGGATTCGGCGATCTAAAGATTAATATTTTTATTAATAAAATCAACCCAGAGTGCATCTAGGGAAACAAGTTCCCACAGTATTTCTTTTGTGTATGCTCGCAGAAAGCTGCGAGCGGCATTTTGTGCAATTAACAGAGGCGCAATTTGCAGTAATTGGTACCTACTGGAATTCCAGATGGCGGCACAACCACAAGATGTGTGCAGATGCGTGGATATGTCGTTGGTACGTGATACATGATGCACGGAGAATATTTCCAGATGTGTTAAAGAAGTACACACCACCTGCTAAACACATGTCAGCATCTGCAAGGGAACACTTTGAGAATCTAATGTTAATGTCACATTCTGTATTGTCCCAATCACATTAGTATGTGTTGAGCCCTGTATATGAGTCTAATTTCTCACTAATCAGGACCCACGACAATTGCAAGAGTGGTTGAATATGCAATTGTGGATTACAGAAATGAAAGGTATGCATGCAAGTTTCATTCATGTCAGGATCTGACTTAATATTTTAGCTTGTTGTTAAAATGGCGGTTAGCACACAACTTTTTAAATTCACAAAGTAAATTGCATATACAGTGATCATCCATCAAATACATGTACAGTATACTGCAATCATCCTTCAAAGATGTGAACAAAATGCTGCATAGCAGTGAAGAAAAGATTTAATGGCAATGTGATTCTCCGGGCCAAGAGAGTAGAAACATTTTTGTGTTTTTCCACTGTAAGAATTTCTCTTTTCAATCCCATCAAGTTTTCTGAAATGTACATTTAGTCTTTATTTCATAATAATTTTGTAACTTACTTATTACTGCAGTAGCATGTTCCAAGTTGCTGGAGTTGTTCAACTTCATCGAAGTTTGGCTGTTGTGATGGAGGATCCGAGAGTGGGGCTAAAGAGGCACCAGATTTTGTGCCTGTACCCCTGTGGTTTTCAGTGGAGCCTTTGCTTTTTGTTTTATTCATCCCGAAGCGAACATATGCATCATGTATTCCACAGCTTGGTACCTTTTTAGACAAAATCAAGTGACTCAGGGATCACCGGTGTGATGGCTCAGGTTGAGAGGGGGAAATGTGTTCATGGGATAACGGGAAGCCTACTGGAAGTTTATGTTAACCAGTTGAAGACTAGTCCCGAGTTGACCCGGGCAGGTGTCTATATGGGAAATATGCATTGTAGCAAAATCAGCCTGTCCTCAGCGAGTTAAGAATAGCATAAAATCAAACCAGCAGAACAGAATGAAGTTTATGAAACTTGTACATACAATAAGAAATTCTTAGGTTGTTTGTTAAAGTTTTGCAGTAAAAAGGGGGGAAAAAAAGGTTGTTGGGGGCAGCCTCATGTGCAAAATTACTGCAGATGTAACAATGATAACATTTCGTCACGATCTTCCCATAGAGTTGTTTATAAAAAATGATATGACGATATGGTATAGGTTGGCAATGTAGCAACAACAACTCCATTTCATGTAGAACTGACTGTTGTGATAATTCATTACAAATTTGTAATTAACAATCTAGTGGTTTTTGTGTGTGTGTATGCCATTTTCAAAAAAGGGGCTTTAGTGAGGGTTTGTGTTCAACTTTATGGGAAACTTATGAGGTGTGACGACATCGTCGACTCTGCTGATTTGCATATAAGTATGTAATCGTTACCAACACTAATGAATTAATGATTTGAGTAAATGTGTAAAACATACACATTTGGTATTTTCTGTACAACTGTAGTTTGTATCTTGTGAAATTACACTTTTATCCTTCTATTCGTTTGATTTTACTGTGGTTTGATAGTAAAGTCTTGTCTGTTTGATTTTACTAAATATTGTTCTCGGAGCCATTTTGAACTTGCGGCACAAAGTTTGACTCCCATGTCTTCCCTTCTCATAGGTAGACATTGAGCAATTACTATCCTCCTACGTCACCCCGATTCCAAGTGCACGTAGCATTAATGTATTCCCATTCAGTAGCTTGCAGGAAAGATATTAGACTCAGGAATCATCAACTGTGATGGCATTAAGGGTATCAAATTTTATGATGAACAGAGTTGATATTTTAGGATCTGTGTTGCGAGTTCACCTTCACTGCTTTTCTCCATGAATGAACACAGAGCTAGTATTTTATATATAAAAACTTCTGATTGAAGTGTGTGCAGTGTGTATTCCAGTGCATTTAGTTTTTTTTTGGTAGAAAGTCAATCAAAATTCTTGTGGATTTACTACCTTGAAGACATGAGGCATTTAGACAGTGGGCCAGGGACTCAAATCAATGCATGTGGGAACTGAATGGCTGTAGAGGCATAGATGTAATGTAGCCTTCCGCCATTTCAGATCAAGATCAAAGCCATGTGTATGAAGCTTTATTTTCTGTAGCCTATCCAATAGCCATCGAGGTCTTGGCTGACCAGCATGAAATGCACTTTAACGTGGTGATGATAGATTATGTGGATATGATGTGCTGTCATGTGACAGCCACCTGCAAGCATTTGCTTTAGATTCCAAATGACTTGACAAAATTGCATGCAAACATTCGCAAGGTTCTTTTTTTTTACTGTATAAGCTGTAACCATCCTGTTATTTTCGCATACAGATATTTCCACGAATTAGAAGGTTACGGACATTTTCGCAAGATGTTGTTTTCGCGAATTGACACCAACGCTATCTTGCATGCATTGTTACTCCAGTGTGTGGCGACACTTTCGCGTGTTGTTAAATTCGCGATCCAACTGTGATTCGTGAAATTCGCGAAAATTAAACCCTCGCAAAAATAATCACTTGTACAGTAATTCCTGCATTGTGTTGGTGTTGTTGTTGAAACAAGAGAATTATCAAATATGCAGTTGACTCAAATGAGATTTTGATTGCAATTGAATACATCCGGTAAGTTGCATGAATGTGGAGGCAACATACAAGTGTATTTTAAGTGCTTTATCCGTAGTCTGCCTTGATTCTCTGTGTTTTTGTTGTAGGATGACATTCCTTTACAAGATTTCTTTTTGTGTTGTAATTCAGTGCTTATGTTTCCATAGCAAGGTACAGTACGAGCAATGTGATACAAATTATATTGATTCAAAATATATATTGCTGTACATAATGCTGCACAATATTCGAGAAATTCTATTATACTACACATAAGTTGCAATTTTCTGTGAATGATTTGAATTTCAACATTTTGTTTTTTTCCTCCCAGTGGATTGGAATTTGCAATACTGGAATAATGGAGGAGTTATGTTTTGTGGCTCAGAGAGAATAGCACTATTGTTTTGAATTTGGTGCAGTTGAGTGATGTTCATATGTTCTTTGTGCAGGGGAAGGTTGCAATTTTAGCATTGAAATGGATGCTCTTCGTGTTTGTTTTGGAAAATATTTCACATTCCCTCATTGTTTCTTTCATTCACTTCCACTCTTTAGCTTGTTTAGATACTACATGATACTGTTGAGATCACCTGAGGAGAATTCTTGTCACACACAATCGCAAAAAGGTTTACGTAAGGGAAATATAGGAGAATGACAAGTGGGGATATGATTGATTGCAATTTGTTACAACTTGCAGGCAATATATCAGTTGGACAGAAAAAAAAAAATCGAAATGTGTTCACAAGCCCCAGGATGTACGTGATAAGTTATCAGAGAAGTGATATCTAGAATGTTGTAAGTAAAAAAGTCTTGCAAGCAACTTCTACCAAGAAATAAGTAAAATTACTTTCCTTTGTTTTAGAGAGAGTGACGGTGTGTTTTTTTTTTTCTTTATTCAAGAGTGGAGAAAACTTACTTCCAGAATATAATCTTGACATTATACCTGTACAGCAGTCAAGTTTCTTGGTATGTTTTTAAACCATAGCTTTAATGTGGCTGTAAGCAACAACAGCAACAACAACTGACAACCACCGATTCGGAAGCATGACACACAGTTTGCTTTGTTGTTCTTGTTTCACCACCGTGTAAGATGTTTTTTCAGATAATTCTAGCTGTAAAGGAGGCTTATTTTCAAATCACAGCAAAGATGTGTATAAGCTGTAAAACTACAAACGCCATTATTTATGTCATTTTTTATTTTTTTTTTTAAAGAATAAGATTTAAAGGGACTGTACAGTTCTGGTTGAGGTGAGGATTTTGCTTTTAACGTTTTGCGAGATATTCAGACTTTACTCTGAGATGTCAAAGAGCGTGCAATTCTAAGGGGTATCAAAAGTTTATTTGATGAAAATTGGTTTTGAAATGGCTGAGATATCAAAAAACAAGGTGAAACAAAGAGAACCTAATTAAAAAGATGTGGCCTGTCGCCTTTTATTATTATCACTTTTTTGTCTCGCCCACCGGAGGTGAAGGCGAGACTAAGGGATCCAAATGGCGTCCGTCCATCGTCCGTCCATCGTAGATGTCCCTTGGGGAATTAAAGGTCATCACAAGGTCAAAGGTCACAGAAAGGGGTCAACAAATTTTTAGGGCCCATTGTTAAGTTTTTCTGGCACGTTTCGATTATGGCTCATAACTTTTGATCCCTTTGTCTTTTTGTGACCAAACTTGGATGGTAAATGTCCCTTGGGGAGTTGAAGGTCACCACAAGGTCAAAGGTCATAGGCGGGTCAATGAACTTCTGGGAGTTAGAAAAATATTAATTTCTTGTACGCGAATGGGCGAGACACAATTGGCACTTGCCTTGTTTTGATATCTCAGCCATTTGAAAACCAATTTTCATCAAATAAACATTGAATACTTCTTGAAATTACATGCTCTTATATATTTCATAAGAGGTTTCTCATTATCTCACTTAGGAATGTTATGAACCTGAAGCCCCATCCCAATCAGTACTGTACAGTCCTGCCTGTTGAATGGCATCTTTAGATGTCAACGTTTGGGTGAACATTGGATATACTATTCAATTTTAATGATTTGTATTGAAACATCATGCCTTTTGAAGTGTGTTCATGTCACTTTCATTCCTTTCCTAGCTTCTTGACTCGCATGTTGTGAATTATCAAGCATCAAACTGCGAGTGTGCACAATGTACATTGTACATGTGTGTGTGTGTGTGTGCGCGCAAGGATTGTTGGATGTGTGTACTGTAAAAGTGGATAATTTCGCGGGACTAATTTTTCGCGCTAGGCCGGGTCAGAAGAGTTTCGCGTGTTTTTAATGCCGCGGAATCAAGACATCACGCACAGGAACGTATGGCAAGCAAAAATATTCGCGTGTTTTTATTTTCGCGCTAGTTTCTGGTTGCGCGAAATGCGTGAAAATTTCAACACCGTGAAAATTCCCACTTTTACAGTATGTGTGTGAGTTTGATGCCTTTTTATAAAGAGTATGTTTGTAAGAAGTGTTCATATTGTAAATATTTCTCCCATGATTCTGTCCTCACTTTACCAGTATATCCATCTTTGGGCTGTCTGTATAGTGCATCACATGTGGTGACGGTGACTTTTAGCGCGAGATCAAGTTACAACGAATGGCCACAACAATCTGCAAAGCCCTCTAGAGCTGACTGTGCTACAGCACATATTTGAACAACTCACCTGCCATTTTTGTAGGGATGAAGAGCTGGACAATGTTTCAAGCTCGTGTGTGTGTGTGTGTGCGTGTGTGTGTGTGTGCGTGTGCGTGTGTGTGTGTGTGTGTGTGTGTATGTGTGTGTGTGTGTGCGCGTGCATGTGTGTGTGGGTGTGTGTGTTTGTATTGTTGGTACTATGAGTAAGAAGGTAGGCCTATGTATCACAAAATTCAAGAGAAAGAAGAGAAATGGCCTTGCCATAATTATGTGTACATGTACTTGATGTATATTTTTATATGATGATAACATGAAAATGCCCTTATAGATTTTTCCTTGAATGTATTTTGTGTTGTGTTCCCCTTCACATCAAGAAAGTGATGTATATCACCTACAGATAATCAGCAGTGTAATTGTCAGAGAAAACACATTGTCATCATGTTTGAGTAGGTATTGATGTTGATCATGAATGTTCCATAATGAGGAGCGTCCATAGCAAAGGTTGCACAAGAGTTCCAGCATTGTCATATGTATGCAATTTGTTTTGATTTGTTGTGTTTTCTAGCAATTACAGGTTTGGAAAAAAAAAAAAAGTTCTGGGAAACTGACAAGGGACTATTCCTGCACCGTAGGTTTGCCAAACATATCTTCACTCTAAGGCATCATCACATTCCATCAATACTAAACCTATTCTGCTATAAAAGAGAGCCCCATGGGGAGAAAAGGACTCGGCAGTGCGAATGTGTCGTTGACCTCGTCTCGGGCGATCATGTTGTTGGATAAGAAAAGGAAAAACAAATGATGAGGACACTGCCCTCTGGCAATGTCAAAATAACTCATAATGTGTCATATCACTGTGTCATATATACATGTATGTATAGATCTGTGTGGGTGCTATTTTTACGAGGCACCGTATTTCAGAGTAAAGCAACAAAAGCTTTTCCTTCGCACTGCACATTTTGTAGATTTATAGATGAACATGAGACTGTAAATGCCCAGTAACCTAATGCAGACATCGTTTGTTAGTTGTTTTGCATTAACAGGACATACACACACACACAGACAAACAAAATTATTAAATGTCATATCTAGATAAAAAGAGGTACAGGAAATTTTTCATATGTATCTTTTCAGACTTCTGATGACTGCCTTGGAGAAAAGATTAGGAACAAATATTCTCTCACAAGTTGATGAAATGCAAAGCAAAGTAGGCCTAAATCTGTGCTAACAGGCATGCTCATTTGACAATGAGATGAACTTTATTCTTACAGAATGTATGGATATAGAGAGAGAATTAGGGAACAAAAGAATCATGCAATTCTTTCACAAAATACTTTTTTTTTTTCATTCACAATCTGTGGCATAATGTATCTTTTTCATAAAGCTTTCAAAATGTCATGTTAATTTGATTCCCCACAAGAAAGCAAATAAAAGGGTGGTTTTTTTGTATTTTTTTTTCAAATGTATCAAATAGTGTTTATGTAAAATTCTGTGAAATTATGTGAGAAAAAAAAATCTGGTAAATACAAACATTTTGTAGTCCGGCAACTGATACGCTATATTTTTCAAACAAAAATCATATCGTTCATGAGTTAACGGCTATTATGCCAAGGTCTGTGTTTTTTAAGAGTACATATTGTACAATGTTTTTCAGCGTTCATTGTCTGTACTGTGACACTCCCTCACCCAGTCACTAAATCAGATCAAATATAGATCGGATGTAGGTGGTGTGCAAGAATGCCAACCTGTCATCGGTTGAGGGAATAGGATCTACTGAAGGTGGCATTTTATGAGATTTGATCGGTGGCGAGGTTGGAGTGCAAGTATCACAATAATGATTTATATTCTCCATTGGTCAATTTGTTGTAACATCACATGAGCTGTGCATACATTGTGTCTTATTGTAAACTGATGCTTGATAACAATTACTAATGTGAATAAACATGTTCTCTTTTTTTTTGTACACATCAAAATCATGACTTATAGAGCTTCTCTTTTAAAGCATGTTGTCAATTTTTTTTTTTTTTTTTTAGTTCCAGTTTGATTCTCTGTTTAGAGAATTGTTCATAATGTATACCTGTGTTCGTGTGTGTTTGTGTGTGTGTGCATGTGTCTGTGTTCATTGAAGCCAAACTGATAAGAGAGAACCAATTTCTCACTAAACTGCTTTGTTTTTGTGGAGGAATAACCAACTATGAAATGCTTTAAAAACAGAAGAACCCCACTCCACACTGAAGGTCACAATGGTTAATAGCATAATAACAGAGTAGTGAAAGTTTAAAGGGATGATATCATTTTGGCTGAGATGGAGAGTCATCTCTCAACCTTTTGCGAGATAATTAGAAACCACTTATGAAATATAAAGAGCATATAGTTCGAAGAGGAATTCAAAATTTACAGAAAATGGGTTTTGAAATGGCCGAGATATCCAAAAAACAAAGTAAAACAAAGCGATCCTACTAAAAGGTGGGTCCCACCTTTTCTTAGGATCACCCTGTTCAAATAAACTTGGATTTTTTTCTTAGAATTGTGTGCTCTTTCATGTTTCATAAGAGGTTTCTCATTATTTTACCCCCCCCCCCCCCAAAAAAAAAAAAAAAGAAGTCAGAAACCTGAAGCCCCATCTCAACCAAAGCTAAGTCACCCCTTTCACCTAATGGGAAATTTTATCCTGATATTACATGTATTTTGCATTAAATGAAACAGAAAAATCATAGAAGTAGATCAACTAAAATTTAGGGAAAGATCAGACACACACACAAAAAAGGTTATGAACTATAAAAATTTAGAGAGTAAAGAAAATGGCAACTCTGTGCTGTTGGTGTTGAGCAGCTCTCCATTCTCTTTGTACACAAAAGACAACAATTTTTCACAGAAAAAAAAAAGTGTCTTTGGACCTGCTCTTGGTAGGAAGAGTATTACGTGTTTGCATGTTCTTCTCAGCAGATAAGTTTTGTCTGTGCACAAACATTTGAGAAAAATGAAATTTAGTGAAAAGTTGTTTACGAACTGGAGGGTGGCTCAGTACCCACCTCACAGTTGCCAATTTTCCCTAAATATTCACCGATTTCTCTGATTTCTCTGATTTCTCTGATTTGTCTGTTTTCATACAAAGCAACACAATTATTTAGATGGAATATTCCTTAAAACTACAAAAAAAAAAAAAAAATAGCAAGTTATGGACTATCACCCTTTTGAACTAGATTGAATAGTGCCTTCTCATAAGTGGGATTACTTTCAATTGTATATCTCTCGTTCCCTGGCACACAACCCTTCACTAATAGAAGTTGTTTATAATAATTTGAAATGAAGTAAAGGTTGTTTTGCATGAACTTGTTCTAGTGTTGAGTTGGTTTTAGCAATAAAGAAAAAAAAATACAAAGTGAAAGTATGGGTTGTAATAACTGAGGTGGATAGAACTTAGGTTAACAAGATAAAGGGCAACATATTAATCACTACAAGGCCTGACTTAATGCAAGTTATGTCAGGAAGAGTTATGATGCCACCAACAGAACGCACATGAATATCTGCACACCGGGAAACAAAAACAGTGACAAACAAAGTAAAAAATTATTGTACTATTGAAGAATAACACTTTATTTGACAAATATACATGCGTGACAATCTGTTAATAATTTGTACAGTCAGCATGGGGGGATATTACAAGTTGAATAGAGCTTTATATAACCAGTTCCATGATACTTCCATTTTTATTACGATTCTACAATTTACAAAATCTTATAAACAATGATTTTCAACAATTATGTACAAAGAAAGCGTCCATATCTTTCTGCCGTCTTGAAAACAAAAACAAAAAAAAATACCCGAGTTCTGAAGCGGACGGATGGTAAATACAGCATTTCTAAATTTTGTTACGCAGCCCTACGACTCCACAGGATTGTCACCGAGAGATTTAAACCCCCATTTGTGTGCTTCCCATGTATCATTTGGGATCACAAAGGTGTCTAAACTTTGCACAGAGCCTTTGTTCACGTGTGCGTTCAAAGCAAAACAAACGTGCACATGTTCTCTTTACTCTTGACTGGCGAAAGTGAAAGCATGAGTAGAGGGAGAGCGATCACTTCAGAAGAACCACAGATGACCAGGACAAAATGGTCAAAATAAATTGCAGTTTTGATTAGAGAAGACAAAAGTCTCCCCCCAGTTAAGTGGTTGCAGCTGGGAGGCAACCATCTCGTAATGAACCGGTCAACAGATGTTTGGTAGAAGCACAACAAAAAAAAAAAAAAAAAGGGGGGACACTTTCGATTCACTGAAAAAAGGTCAACAGCCTTTTGCAATTAACTAGCCTATGTCCACTGAGAAACTGAAACTAATCGTAGCTGATGATAGCTCTCGATTTTGCATCAAAAACTTTTGTGCAAATGGGAAGCAACAATTTCTTCATAAATTGGTCAGCAGAAGGTTGGGAGAAGCACAGAAAAAAAAAACTTTGATTGACAGGAAAAAGGTAAACAGCCATTTGCAACTGACTAGCCTGTGTCCACTGAGAAACTGAAACTGTTGTAGCTGATGATTACTCTGAAGTCGGTTTTGCATGAAAAACTTGTGTGAAATTATTCACAGTGCTTTCCTCCCCGCCCTTTCTGTGGCAAATGAAAACAACGATATGACTTTAGGGGTTACAGTCTTGTGGATTTAATTTGACACTGACAGTAATACATGTTAAACTACAAAGAATGCACGCTGAGAAAAACTGATGTGAAGGATTTTCGGGTTAAATTTATCCTCTACGTGTGTGTATGCGTGTTGTTTTTTTTCTTTGTCCTTCGTATCAATACTGCATCAAGAATAATGCCACGCCTCCCTAAAATTTCCCACAGAAAGTGAATGATCGATATTATACAAGGTGATATTGCAGCATCAACTGTGGACAATGTGCTCTCCTAAAATTGTAGCATTTCCTCAAAACTCCATGCCTAATATGATAGCATATTTCGACATCATGCTGTTCTGTACAGAGGGTTACTGAACAAATGATATAGTGTGAGACAATCCAGCCTTACAGCAGGGTTGTGCAACTGGAGTAGGGAGTACCAGTACTAAGTACAAGCGCTCTAGACATGCAGCCGGCTGTCACTGAATTTTTGTAGCTGACACAAGATGTGTCTCCAACTGGAAGAGTATATTTCATCTTGAATGTCTCAGGGCTGGTAGCATTTTGGATGTTGCTGATGGATTCAGGCCATGAGGGTGAGAGCGGGCCGGTTAGAGATACTCTTACTCTCCTGCTTCCGCTGGGCTGCCTTCTCGTGCATGATCTGCGCCATGCCCGGCAGTCGGGAGAAGTAGTTGCGCGCCCTCGTGTGCTTGGTCTTGATCTTGTGGCAGAACACGCGCCCGTACGCCTGCAAAGGGAGATAGGGAAGGTTGCATTGATGTCATCACTGGCAGTGTCAGAATTTTACAAAATATAATATGGAAATGACCTGATGGCAGAGCATTTGGTTTTTCAAGTTCATGTGCAGCTTGAGTAGTTGGTTCAAATATTTTGTTTCTTCTGCAAGAAGATACACAGGTCTGCATCTACCAGTGCCCTAAAATGCTTGTGTCACTGTGCCACTTTCATTTCATTGCAATCAACATCTGCTCCATTTAAAATACATCCAATTCAAAGTATATCACTGACAACACTCTGTCATCTGTTTGTGTGCTAATGGGTGTGGATAGAAAAACTTCTTTGTATTTAATATAGCACAAAGTACTTCTTTGTATCTAATATAGTACATATTACTTCTTTGCATCTAGTAAGGACATTTCATACTTTTTTTTACTCACTGAATTTCAGAGGATCTATGAATGAATAACTCTTGACGAGTCACATTATTTTACATCAGACAATGGGAAAAATATTTGGCAGCTTGGAATTCAATGCATATGGTGAATGCATCGACTCAGCTGTAGATGTAGCAATATACTTGGTTAGCCTTCTGTCCATTTACAAGACCTTCTTTATCCAACTTTCCATCACACACAAATGTGATGTCACCATTGTGTGCACCAGACATTCAAAAAGTTATAATGAAACTCCGGTTACAATGAAATAAAATTCAGGCCGCAACATTACCAACTCTTTGTTGTTTTTTTATTGCTTATTTGTTCGGTTACAACAAAATTTCGATATAACGAAAGAAAACTGCCGATCCCGAGGACTTTGTCATAATGGGAGTCCATTGTATATCCACGTAGGGGATTAAATTCTGCTTCGTCTGTGAAGCAAAGGGTCACCTTTTCGAGGTCGTCAATCTGAGCATGTGCCTTGGCCTCATCCTTGGTGAGGAGGATGCAGTTCCAGGGTGACCACTCCTCGTCCTTGTCCCACCTCACCAGCACTAGGTCATAGAGGTCCTCCCAGCAGCTCAGGGCACTCTGGGAGCTCCAGATGTCCACCACCAGATACCTCAGGTCAGCCTCCTGCCAAAGGACAGTGACAACAACAACAACAACAAATCAACAAAAGGGAAACAGGACATGCAAGGCATGTTTCATATTTGTTTGGGTGGCTTAATTGTTTCAATTATAAAAAAAAAAAAATGACTCGGTCTAGATATTCGGTATCAATTGTTATGAGAAGTTTCATGGTTACCTGAGGTCTGTTTCATGAAAGTCTTATGAGAGACCATTCGCCTCATAAGACACATTTATGAGAGACTTCATGAAATGGATTTGAAAGTCTCATATATCTGTGTTCAGGACACACCTGCAAGTAGCAAAAGTGTGACAGGTGTTAGACCTTGTTGCTACAAATGCGTGACCCCTTCTTAAAATATCTGATGGGGTAGGCTTTTTTCTACAGAGTGCTTGAATGCTCCAAATCTGTCATATTTTATGGTTCACATGAAATTGGTTTGCTTTGGTTCATTTTTGAGCACTCGAATGCAGCGGAAGAGGGAGGGAAGCTGAGTAGGTACAGGTGTCCAGTCACTCACCTGGAGCAGGAAGGCAATCCTTGACCCATCCCCCATGGCCTCCTCCGACTTGCGCAGTCCCTTCAGCATGTAGCGGAAGTGGCTGTAGTCCTGGCGGGTGCGGGCGTCGTTGTCCAGCTTGGTGCAGCGCCGGCACCGCCCGACGTTGGACGAGTTGGAGGACAGCTGGAACTCGGTGGACGGGAGGTAGCTGCTGCAGCTGGGGCAGAAGTAGATGTTCTTGCGTAGCGTGGACGGGTCTTGAGGTACCTGGTGAGATGAGAGACAAAGTTTGAAGTTTGTAACTCTTGAATCATAAGTAAATCCTCCAATTCCAGGAGAAGCAGGATTGATAAGCAGACCAGACATTGAAATGTAGGAATTACATTTAGACCTAGGTACTTGTAGAAACTGTTAACGCAGTAGTCTTTTCCCCAACATAGAGAATTGAACAATTGCTAGATATTTTTCCTTTAAATTCTGAAGCATTTGGTGCCCACTTTTATTTTGATAAGAAACCCTACATGATTGCAACTTTATGGGTTGCAGTCATTAAAATTCACACTGTAAGAAAATAAACGCAAACTGTTCTAATCACTTCAGTCGCTACAAATAACAGTAGCTGTGATAAAAGAAGGGTATCGCTACAGGACTTTCATGAGAACATAAGAACACTATTGAAAGCTGAACATGCATATTTTCAGATGCAATTGCATGATGTTTATGAGGCTTAGGGCAACATTGAGGCGAAAAGGTGACATACACAGACAGAGAGAGAGAGAGAGAGATCTCCAAGACAAATTGTAACTTTGGCCAGTGAGACGCACCTTCAGGAGTCGTGCTGCCTCAGCATTGAAGGTCGGAGTCTTGACGTACTGCAGGAAGAGGGTGGATATTCTCTTTCTCAGTCCCTCCAGGTTCGACTCCCGCACCCCACGCATCAGTAGATCGGCCTCCCGATCGATCAGTTGGATGATTTCTTGCGTCAGCTTGCAGTCATGTTCCTAGGACGATGGAAATATCGCACAGCGTGATAATTTTAGGAATGCATGGTGCAAGCAACGTATAATTACAGTGTGAATATTCAGAGGAATTATTCCACGCAAGTCATTCAGGTTGTCAGCACATACTGAAAAATAAAAATGTGAGATTACTTGTTATAAGAATAATGTCTACAGTATTAAACAAGTTTGTTTTGGCTTGTTTCTCATTAAAGATCTGATCACAGATTGGCTTAACATGGACTTTTACCCCTTTCAGGTAATCGTGGATGCGGATAATAGGAGCACAAGTCGTAAAATTTCGATTACATGAACGGGAGAGGAGTAGAAAAGTGCGCATTATTTTTATGCTGCTATTATGCGCATAATTGCAGCATGAGGAGTAGATCGAGAATACATGAACGCGTTTTACGACTTATCCGCACTAACATTCCACAGTTCGGTCAAAGGTCACTCGATTTCCCGCACAACCGCTGATTGCTGAGCTTGAGCGCGCGAGAGGTGTGCATGAAGCGCATACACGTGAGGATATTCACCGGAAACATTACGTCATTATAGAGGCGTGCGCCGTAACCATGACAAATAACTCCGTCCTTCGCACCATTATATGAACGGGTGCTCGTAAAAGTAGTGCGCACTTCATGGGATATATGAACGCGATTTTGACTACTTCATCCGCATTATTTGGATGCGGATAATTGAACCGCGATTACCTGAAAGGGGTATTTGTCAGATGTTTCACACTTTGGTGCACAAACAAATCACAGTGTACAAGCTTTTTACCTTGACCGTATGCTTCAGCGTGAGCAGGACATCGAGGCGTTCGTCCTGCGTCAGGTACTTCATGTTGAGGCTGTTGTAGATGTCCTTCAGCTCCCTGGCCCTGATGGTGTAGGCCGTGTCCATCTCGGTGTACTTCCCATCAAAGGCCTTCCATCTCCGTGGAGCAGCAGCCTGTGACGAATTTTGCGATATGCAGATATGCAAGACGCGTCAAAAATCTTGACCCTCTTTTTTTCATTAGGAATAAGAAAATACACTCTAGGTGCCCACTTCATTACTGAATGCACCAGTTTTATGACAACTATCACATTTTCAAATCTTCCCAGAAACTTGTGCTCTTTGATGAACATGAGTATGTGTGAATCTAAGGATGAAGAGTTTGAGTGAAAGTTAGAGGTCCATGTAAACTGAAGCAGGACTGAATCAGTAAGAACATGAAGTTAATTTTACAACAGTGTCATCACCATAACAGATGGAAACTTTGTTTTGCTCAGATGAGACTAATGTTTTGAAAACATTACCATGATAAAAAAGGATATATGAAAAAATATTTTATTCCACTGCCCAATTTTTACCATCCTGAACTATATAATGCAACCAGTGCCAAATGGCATTCTTTCACCCACTCCCTTGGACTAAAAAAGGACATACATAGCCCCCCCCCCCAAAAAAAAAAAAAAACAAACAAACAAACAAACAAAAAAAACAAAAAAAAAAACACACCAACAACAACAACCAACAAACAAACAACCAGCCATCTAATAAAGGAAACTGTGATATATCCATGGAATATTCAGAAACAAAAACTGTGCATTTGGTCAGGGAAGGTCCAGATATGTCTAGAATAAAAGAATAGTGGGCTGACCCCCCACTCACCTTGTCAAGAAAGTTCTGGATAGAGCGCTGCTTGTTCTCACTGTCAGCCTGCAGCTTGTGTCGGCCGATGGCAGCAATGAGCTGGGTCTCCTGGTCCAGTAGGTGGCAGAGGGCAGCCTTGCGCTGGGCCCCCGTCATGCCTTCATCAATGGTGGACAACTCTTCTTGCCTCCATTCTAGTTGCAAAAGCAAGGGAGAACATGTAAACAAGGCATACAATAAAATGAATTACAATTCTACTTGTGATTTAAATTTACTGGTACTTGGAGAAAATATCACTGTGATCACATTAGGACACAGAACTTCCTGCAACTGCCATATCTACAGGGCTTTTTAAGTTGGCTACATAAAACAAGTTAAATGCTGTTGCTAGGGTGACCTTGACCTTGTATCTCAAATTTTGGTGAAAATGACTTTTTGATTAATTGTCAGATAATCAGTTGTGATGTCCTGTCCAAGTCCTAGCTGTTTTACCCTAAAAATGAAGCCACCATGACATATGTCAAAGGAAAGGCAATCCAAATTGTTACAGCGCTTTAGCTGCCATTTTTCTTGCTCTCCTGAACATTTGACATTGAACGCCGATCTGAGGTTTTGTCACCCAAACAGCAATATTCTGTTTTCCCACATGCTGTTATGTTTGTTTGTTTTTTAAGTGCAGCCTTTCTCTTGTTGTTGTTGCTTACTCCTTGGTAGATATGCAAAATATTAGGAAACAAAATTTATTAATGTCAATTTCTCTTCCTTTTGAATGACATTTTGTTGCCATATCTGTGTTATCAAAGTTAGGGCTGCAATTTCTATCTGTGAAGCAGCTACGACTACCAAGGACTCACTCTCCAGTGCATGGTAGAGGAGGTCAAAGTCCTCCTTGGTACGAGGGTTCATGCGACGCTCAAACTCCCGCCGGATGCGCTCCTCCTTCTCCTTGATCTTGCGCATCTCCTCCTTGCGCTCCCACTCCCGCCGCCTGATCAAGTCCTCCTTCAGCTGCACCACAATGTTCTTGGCCTGCCAGCGCCGGAAGTAGGACTGCAGGATGATGACCTGAGTTGGCGACCCCAAGAACAGACCAGAGAGGAGAGAGAGAAAAATAATGAATGAGATCAAAATAGGTGATGCTACTGCACTTGCTATCACATCAAAACATTCACAATTTCAATGTCCTTGCACACACAAGTTCCTTTGACCACTATGCAAAATGAACAATGGCTTCATGAAAACAAAGATATGGTTGGGGCAATAAGTACATAATGTAGTTGAAGACATACTTATATAAAGTGCCATACTTATTTGAAACACATATCATTTGTGAATAGGCTACTATAAAACAGTCCTCTGTTTGAAAGAAATCATTAAGAGAAATCAGTGTAAGCTTCCCAATACAACATCCCATGAATCCTGAGCTCAAGATTTGGATGGTAAACCAGAGTTCACTGGATGACTACTCATTATTTTTACTCAGAAAATCTACAATAAAAGAAAAGACCTACAAATATCTTTATTCACCAGTCATACTGCAATCCATGAAATTAAAATCAGAATTAAAAAAAAAAAATCTAACAGATCTGCATAAAATCCTGACTGAAAAAAAAAAAAATTGACCTTACATAGCAATGTTGAGTTCTCTGAGAACAAAACTTTACCTTCTCCAGTCTTTTGGCATGATACTCATCGGCTGTTTCATATCTGCCCGGCACCACCAGTTTGTCGGTCATGTTCGACACGTAGCAACCGATGGTGGTCATCTGGGTGGACGTGTCCAGTGTCGTCTGCTGCAGCCTGTTCTTGGCAGACACTGTCTGCGTGTCGCGGCAGAACCTTGTGATGCCGTCGTCGGCGCGCACTCTCCCCATGGTCTGGGCCGAGGCGTTGTGGAACTCCACCCCAGTCATGCGGTGCCGGAAACCACCGAGGAATGGCTTACGTCGCGTGGTCCTCTCAATCTCGACTACAACGTCCTCGAACGTACCATCCTCTGTAATAACAAGGAAAGGAATTAATGTCGCAATGGAAAGAACATCAGAGGGGTGACAAATACTGCAATTTGCACGCTAACAGACCAATATGCTATGTCTTAAAAGAAGCGGATATATGTTAAACTTCTTTTGCTTTCTAATGAAAACTATCGACTCGTAAGAGTCAGGAGACTTGACCAGATTTAAACACAAAACAAAACAAACAAAAAAGTCAGATAAGCTTATACTGTAAGAAAGACCTTTCTAGCATATATTTGGTTCGGGATTGCATGAAATTGTGAAAATATATAATTCTGACAAATGCTACTTTTTTGTGTGTGCAAGCACACCCCTGTGTTTTAAACAAAAATCAAAGTGATTAGTTTTCAAAAGTGATCCTGCAGGCGACATTATTCTGTATTTTCATATCAACTAGATCTGTGAACGCACAAAAAGTGCCCAGTGTCCTGCAGTTTACTTACCCCTTTCTATTCTGGTGGTGATAATATCAGGCATATTGTACTCTGGCTTGGGCTTAGGGGCTCTGAGAGGCACATTGACGGGATCCGAAGATGAAATCTCAAGCTGTACGGCCCCATTTGGACCCACTCCAATAGCAGCGAGAGTCGCCTCTGGATCAACATTAGAACCTGGGGGAAAACAAAAATTACAAGAATGAAAAAAGGAAAATACATTAAATAATAATGAGCAAAAAGGCACTTTGGGGCTTAGACAATGGCCAATTAACAATGATAAACTTATTATGAGAATTAAAAAAAAAAAATGTAATGATGTCATAATATTCACACTTTTGGTGCCAGTGTTGAATGCCATCCACCTGTCTCCACTGAAGAGAAACAAAGAAGAAGCTGACAGTATTAGACCATAGTGGGTTGATACCCTTTTCATAAGCTTTATTGTTTTACTCCTTGTTCTCAAATATGAAGCGGTTTTTTATTCTCTCTCTTGAGGCACTTCGGCTTAAACATAGCGAGCCTCGCTAAAAGTCATCCACATAAATACATTCTGTAAAACATATTTTGGCAGTATGAAACTTTCACGAATGGGTGCCGACGGCCTTTTTTCGCGGCATGACATTTTCGCAAGTTGCCTCAACATTCAATGCGTATAGTGTAGACAAGGACTTTCACATGCATTTTAATTTTGCAAATCTTGGCTCTCACAAAATTTGTGAAACTCAAATGCGCGCGAACATTCCTCGTTTTACAGTATGCCAATGTTGTATGCATTCAAAGTCTGCCAACCAACAAGGCAAAACTTTTGAAGGTTGCACAGCATTCCAGTCTGTCACAGAATGACTTGTGCACAGAATCTTTCATGGCAAAAAACTAGGGAAAAGAGAGCATACAGAAGTATAGCTAGCAAGATATTTTGCCGATGGGGTTCCTTACCATCAAACATGAAGACCAGTTTGTCCGCTGGCATGCGCAGTTCACTGGCAAGATGCTCCCTCAGCTCCTGCATGGTCTGGCCAAGAGCACAGGCCATGGTCGTCACCTGACCGCTCGGCATCAGTACAAATTTGACTGAAAAAAATAATTGAATCATGGAAGAGGGTAATTTGCAGGGTGGTTACAAAATCAATGATGTGTATATTACTCAGATGATACAGATGAGCTGTAGCTTTTCAACCACACATCTAAAAAAAAAAAAAAAAAAAAATGGTTTCACTAATTTTGCCCTTTAATGTTAATAAGGATGTTGAGAAAGTTATAGGTTCTACATTGGTTGAGAAAACAGAAAATAATACCTTCCTGATTACTCACCTGTTGCAGTGGCATTGACAGTCACGTCTGGGTCAGGCTGTGGTGAGGCTGCGTGTGGGTCCACCTCATGTGTCTCACCCGTCTCCTCCGTTGCCATAGCAACGTCCCCTGTGTCCGGGGCTGCTCCGTCTGCATCCTGCTGCTGTTCGCCCTCAGCCTGCACCTCCTCAGCTGCTGCTGCTTCTCCCTTGGGTTGCTTGTCGCCTTCCCCTTCTCCTGCCTGCTGCTCTGTAGCAGCAACACCCTCTGGCTCTGCGGCACCCGCCTCAGGGGCCGCACCTTCCGCTGCTGGCTGGTCTTCAGCCTGTGGCGGCTTCTGCTCCTCTCCTCCGGCATCTTGACCTTCTACAGGAGCACTTTCTCCAGCAGGTTCCTCCTCTACCTTGGCATTAGCTTCTTCACCCTGGCCAGCATCCTTGTTCTCCTCCTGGGCAGCACCCTGTGCATCTCCTTCCCCTGCCTGCTCTGCACCCGCAGCCTCCTTTGCCTCCTCGTTTCCCGCCGCAGCTGCTTCCTGTGCATCTTTGGCAGCCTCTGCCTCCTGAGGTTGTTCTTGCACTTCACTTGTCGGCTGTTCTGCCATATTGTCGGGAGCTGTCTCCTTACTTTCTGCTGCTGCTTCTCCTGCCTCCTGATCATCTTGAGTTGTCACTGCCTGCTCTCCCTCCTGGGCTAGGGATTGCTCTTGTCCCTCGGTTTGCTGAGCGTGATCCACTTCTTGCTTCTGAGCTTCTTGTTCATCAGCCATCTTGAAATACTGCTTAAGGCTACCCGAGTCAAAAGAAGAGAATTAAAAAAAAATGTAACTGTTAATAGACAACAAAACAAAACAACTCCAGCCACATCAAAATGTACCATAGTTACAGGTGAACTCAGCCCCCAGCGTGCACATTACAAGTGGCTGAGTTTACCCGCTAGGCCGAGTTTACCCATATATAATTTCATATCTACTTTTACCTATGTTAGAATCCTATGCCACCAAAAATATAATGTTCTCTAACTCTGTTAACACCAAAAAAAGATATGTTGTATGACCATACGTGGTCGGACCGGACAAGTTGTGGGACTGGACTAAAAATTTACTTCCGCAAACACAATAAAATCCCATAAATTAAGCATAAAATACAATGGCTTTTGAATAAATATTTTATACCAATTTTTGAGGTAACTTCTCTCTGAAGCAGAATTCGCGATTCGGCGATCTGTTTCATGATTTGTCAACCAGAAGAAGCGCGCAATATTCTATCACATGCGCAATGTGAAACTTGTGCGCGTGTTTGAGTCAGAAACAACAAACTTCAGTGTTAATCCATTCCCATAGACAATACACGCAGGCTAGCTACAACATTCAAAATATATTTGCAAGCGTTTCAGTTAAGTTCTCTAATTACGACAAAAATTGATGGCCAAATGATTTTGTTCACTTTGCTTTGGAAGAACTGTTAAAATTTAAGTAAACATATCATTTTCAGAACCTCATCATTGTGTATTAGGGTAAGGGCACCAGTATTCGGTCAGGCACTGGTATTCGGTCACTTATCACTAGTCACCAGCCAGTAAGTTCAACTGTCACAACACACGCAAATCACACTAATTCACATACTTGCACACTCATTCACAACAGGAAACTCCCTTAGCCCCCTCCAAAAATCCATCCAAAATCCCAAATTTTACCGTCAAAAGTGCAGAATCGGCGCTACTTTCCAAAAGCGCGCGCGGATAAGGCCCAGTTTTAAGAGTACGGGTCGCCTAAGCGCTAAAAATCGAGAAATACCCCGTTCTCTCGCGGGATTTTTCGCTTATCGCAAGCTTGGAGTGTAATGGTATCCTCAAAAACGCAAAAGAAAAACAAAATGTCCGTACGTGCCGATACAGTGTCCCAATGTACAAGGGTTGAATGCAAGTGCCGAGGCCCCAGTATTCGGTCACCAACGGTCGCCGCAACTTCCCCGATGCAATTTTGCGCCAACAAGGTAGCGCGCGCGCGCGTTTTTTCAGCTGCCTTGAACACGCATTGACTTTGAACGCGCACATAGCGTGACCGAATACTGGAGCCGATGACCGTATACTGGGGAATTTTCAAGGTGAAATATTTCGCGATTTTGTGCAATTCTGTGAGATATTTAACGAAATGAAAGTTGAGATTAAAGAAATTTGATATATTTCACATACATTGCTGTAGATATGATGTATGTATGTATTATTTTAGTTTGAAAAATATTGCAAAAAAGCTTAAGTGACCGAATACTGGGGATGTTACCCTACTATTGGAATATCTTTATTGAGAATAGCAATGTGAAAAATTCATCTAAATCTCAACTTCTTAAGTGTCCGGGTACACAACCCCCATCATACTATCATCCATAGAGATACTGTCATATTCGCAGGCCATGAATTTACCAATATAAATTTACCTCTAACATCAACCTTCTCAGCATAGATTCTAAATGCCAGAGGCAGAGGGTCAAGAATAGACAGAGTTTATGGACCGACTTTATCACGCAGTGCAGTTGAGCTGAGTTAGGAAACCAACACATAAACGAACACTAGTTAGGACTTACATTTGCAAATAACGGCAAGTTTTCTGATAGCAGTAGATTGTCTACTTCTTCTACACCAACATCCTTGTGCTTCGCTTCGGAATACAGCTCTCAGTCCTGAGATTCCTTGACTTTTTGCGAGTTCAAAGCATCAACTGATGTCCACATCCATCCACGCAGTTACTAGTTTCGATACACACCGGGCGCAGGAGAGCTATGGGGGATATGATACACGGGATATTGATGTGTTGAACGAGTAACTTATCTGCGCTAGTACACAACACGCACAAAACACGAGAGAGAATCGCACACCACTCGTAATTGTTCGTTCGAGTCCGAGCGAAAAAAAAGTTGTTAGTAGACGTCATGTTGCTGCGCAACAGCAATAGGAGAACAAATTATCTATAAATAAATACTTGAATTTAATCTATTTTATTACAAAATACAAATAAATGGAATGAAATTAATTTGTAAATATTAATTATATTATTATTTAGGCAAAATATGGCCTTAATATTTCTATAATTTTTTCTATATAGTAAGTTTAATCGATCGAAATTTTCTAACTCTTCGGTGTATACTCGGGTCTTTCCGGAAATTCACCCTAACAACCGACGCGAATCTAATGGAATCTTTCGTAAAAATTGTATGTGAGACGTAGTTGCCCGGCGAATATCTTATTCTCTGAAAATGATGTCTTCGAGGACATTTGGTATTTCATAGCCTGCCCCGTATTTGGAAACATTTCAGGTGTACACTGAATACGAAATATCTCACCAGGTAAGTTTTCACAGGTTTTAGCCGATTTGGACATGTTGCGTAGTTGTGTTGACGAGGAATGACGTTCCAGCTCCCATGCAAGAACTTGCCCTGGCGCGACGGCCAGCTAATTGCTCGTGTGCCGCTGTAGCTGCGCTGGTACTGGGACTACACTGGTGTCAGCGAGACCTAACGTAATAGGCCTAACAAGTAAAGTTAGACGAAATGTGCGTGGACACACGCTAGGATACACCAACTCCACATTTAGCGAACAAATGGATATTACGATGCAACTGCACTCTTCTTGCTGATATTTCTGTATTTATGGAATGGCCTAATTACCAGATTACTAACTTACAAATGCAGAAAGTATTGTCTCACTTTCTATTGAATGAAGAAAAGTATCTGCCAGACTGCCCAGCAGAGTAGACAGATGGCAGAATTCCAGCTGTCCAGGTTTAACTTCGTTTAACCAAGGAGGTACATGTATAGTAAGGGTACTAGGTCTCGCGCAGGGACTTAATGATCGCGCATAGCGTAACTGCGTATAGCAAGAAATATTACGCGTAGGACTAAGCGCAAAATTTGCCGATACGCCCATGGAATAAAAATACCTGACAACCGCTAAACATGAGAAGAAAGCAGGTAAGAAATTTTGATTCAAACAAATTTTTCACTAAATTTCCAATTTTTTACCTTATACTTTACCTACCTTAGCTTAAAATCTTTTCTTAAGGATGTTGTAGCCTAGACGTGTCGTCTCGCTTGTCTCGTTCGTATGATCGTAGCCGATAGAATTCGTAATTTGTTCGATCGATCGTTGATAATATTCTACGAAAGCCGAAGCACGCTACAGCCGCAGAGAGGGGCAGACACTTTCACGCATGAAACTACATAGGGCAGCTGCGCGATCTTTACATACCCCGAGAAGGTGAACGCATAAAAAAAAGTCCGACATACAAACGGCGACAGCGCACTACTCCGTCATCGTATCATCAGGAGATTCTGGGAGGTGATTTTTCTGCATTTTCGTGATATTCATTGAGAAATTCAGGTACGATTATGGAATAACTTCTATTAAAAGAGCATTTCAAATTTTCGTGCGCGATATCCAGACCCCTCAACCATACTAGGCAAGCTAGTACCTCCTTGGTTTAACATGTTTAATAACTCTGCGAGTCTAACCGACTTGCAGTCAATCATGGAATCGGAATGTATCAAATCCCCAAGACCTTTCTTTAGGAAGTGTAAGATCTTCGAGAGAAAACTTGCAGTTGAAACAGATGAATGTTCGTGACAAGACCGAAAGAATGTGAGGAGAAAAGACAATGAGAGTTAATTAAATCTGAAACCATTGTAAGAAAATAAAAGTTGTACAACGTATGTTAGTTATTGGAATGTAAGAAAGAATACAGATATTTTCAATGTAACATTAGTAAATTCACATCGCGTTGTGTGTCGATGCATGCAAACTGTATGCAGCCGCCACAGTAGTCGCGTGTGGCTGTAACCAGTGACCTGGACCATGGCTACAAGTTTACAACCACACGCGTGTGGCTGGATGGTGAAAACTCACGTGTGTGGCCGTATACACTGCCATCAACACAGTGCCTCACATTTCAGTTGGCCGTTTGAACTTGAAGCTTGCATTGATAATAGCTGCCATGTAAAATATGCCTGTCACATTGCAGCATTTGGTATGTTTGTACCACATTGGTGTTACATACAAGTATCATTCTTTCTGTTTGTGCCTATGGACGATGGTGCAGAAAAATGTCCCGGGTCAACGGTCACAGTCCTGTGCACAATGGAACAGCAAATGGTGGGCCCACCCATGGGTCCAAGAGCCCAACCCATGGAGGGACCATGACACAGAATGGAGGGTCACACCTGGTCAATGGTAAACCTCGTCTGCCACCAATTAACACACCTGCCAGCGTGTTGTCCAGTCGAAACTCTCGAGACTACTCAAAGAGCAAGTTGATGCGACATCGGAGAGCCCACGAGACCCAGCAGCTACTGACGGAGAAAATCTACCAGAAGGCAGAAAAGATTAGGGAAGATGTGGAAGAGAAGAATAGGAAAAGACCACTCCTGTCGGAAGACCCAGACTATCCCATCACAGTAAGTTGGCTGCCACTGAAATTACAAAAAGATATATGTGATAAGACTAAGTGCCAATTAAGGTGAACGTATTCTACCTATAAGAATTAGTTTGTTATATAATGACAACTCAACTTTTATAATTGCCTAAATGAACATGGATATCTTGAAAACAGTTAAGACTATTTTGGCCAGTATAGTGCCAGCACTCTGTATTATTATCATTGTCACTGTTGTATTAAAGAAGAGAAATGATTGTGTATGTGTGTGTTAAAAATTTGTATGTAATTATTATTTTTCTCTTTTTTCTACTAAACACTTCTGTCATACAGAGTCAATTACATAAATACATATCAAATTATGCTTCATATAAGATGTACTTATCCTAGGTTAAACATGTACAAAGAAATGTATTAGCATACCTTCTCGACAAAGAGATATTGAATGTTGAGTTTAATACTCGGATATCTTATATGGTACCTCTTTTAAAATACATGTATTTGACATTTTTGGAATGCCCCTCCAGATGATGAGTAAGGATCGGATGACAAGGGTAAGTTAGTGTGCTTGCTGTCAACACAATGTGTAATCATTCCCAAAGCTATCATGGCACAAGTACTTGTATGTGTGTTGACCTCCTGATATATCCTCCAGCTATCTGTGTGTGTATGTCATCTGGTACTAATTTGTCACTTTCTCAATTCATTCACCACCCCACCACCCATTTGCTTCCAAAAAAACAATAACAAAGCAGACTTACATTGTACATGTGAAATGTTGTTGTAGTTGTTTGTCCCACAGTCTCATATTATGTATCGAATGTCTCACAGTCTCATAGGCCCGAATTCACGAAGGTGGTTTAAACATGGTACAAATTTAGACCATGGTCTAAAATAAGCGTTAAATAGGCGTACCAATACATGCGCGCATAAATGCATGTTTTTTTACTGGATGCCTGTTAGCGTACACAATCTGTCAATCATATCTATGCAGAAGAAATTTACATAAACCATGGTTTGAATTTAGACCACCTTCGTGAAATATTGTGTATTTAATGTCTCACAGGGTTGTGCACATCCACTTTCAATGAAATATGTTGAAACTTTCTCTTTCTTGGTATGTGATACATTACATTTCAACTCACAACCTTTTTTTTTCAAATGACTTCCAGTTCTTTTTTTTTCTTCAAAGAGTGTAAACCTCTTCAATTACATGTATTCAAAAGCCCTAAAGTGTCCTCTTGCTGCAGTACTGTCACTTTCTCTGTGTTTCTGTTTCAATAGAAATATTGTCTTGTATGCGTTTTGATTTGTGTGATGATTTTGTGAATGTACGGTAGTTCTTTTCTTCTCGAAACCACTAACTATTAACTTGTGTTTCATAGATTACTATTCACAATAGTGACATGATTGTAACAGCTTTTCTTAAACGAAATGCCACAGACTTGTAAAGGCTTGTCACTTTGTAGAAAAACTCTAATAAAATGAACAAGAAAAAAGAAAACTACATGCAGCTGATTTCCTTTCGAAATTAAAACCCTTCACTAAGTGTTCAAAACTGCCCTTAATAATTTGCAATTTCTCTTTGATTTCATATTGATTGATAAGGGTTCATGCAGCACGTGTATGAAATCATATTACATTTAATCATCATTTCAAAGTAATGAATTAGTAATTAGATAACTACAGTAAAGAAACTTTTCCTCATAGAAGACCATGTGTTGTTCCATATACCAACATACATAGTTGTAAGCTGCTTTTTGGGTTTGTGGCCTTCAGCAAATTTTTGTGGGTTTGTGTTGTGTACATCAAATGTGGATAGTCTGTGAGAAAAAAAAAAGAGAAAAGGTCCGTCACATGCAATATGGGTTTTGTAAATGTTTGCCTTGTATGGGATATAGGATTTTTCAAATGACATCCTTATCAGTAAGAACTAATTTTTACTGTGTCCTTTCAGCAAATTTGTACTTTTGGTCAGATACTTCAAATTTTCTTTTTGTATGTTTTCTTTTTGTGGGAAGGGGATATGATACAGTTAAGGGAATGAAAAGGGGTTGGAACATTTGGTGTATGATTGAAAAACACTCACTTTTCCGTGCACATTTTGCTCTTGAACCCACCAGCAAAATTACCAGTACATGAAGCAGTGCGTGGAGAGCGGACCCATCCCCGACATGGAGCAGGAGCGCTTCGACAAAATCTTGAAGCTGATCCCCAGCCACCTCCAGCAGTCCGCCTCCATGCTGGAGACCATCCAGGAGCTCTTTGGCGAAATCCAGGTGGACTTCCATGGCAGCATGAAAAAATCCATGAGTGAGTGTGCCCTCTTGACCTCTCGTAGTGCACCATTTTGTCGACTGGAATACAATTTGATTTCAATATTCTGCAGCAGTTCCATGTTTTTGAACAACCTGTACCTGTTTCATCAGGGGTCTCCTTAACCCTATTCTAACTGGGCTATTTGAGACCAAGTTTTTACTGAGGGGGGGTCAATTTGACCCCCCCTTCAGATCTCGGCCGCCGATCACGCGATCGCCGCGAAATTTTGCCTGAAGATAGAGCTGGATGTCAACTACAAGATTACATCGTCATACAATAGAAAAATATTGCCTTTCTATTTTTAATGAATTAATTATGCAAATTTGTGGATGAAATCATATTTTCACCTATAACTCCATTAAAAAGACTGGAGGATTGCTAAATTTTTGTGTCAGAATTCCTCAAGACACATCAAACAATTTTTGTGTAAAAAAATAGCTCAATTGAAATTAATTTCTTTTGTTTTTTATTGTTTTGTTAATTTCCTATGTACTTTATTGTTTTTTCAACCTTTTGTTTTCTATTGTTTTTTTGCCAAAACTTGTTGCAGGCACTTTTTCAGGCTTATCTACACTAGAATTGATTAATTTCAATGGTTAAAAGTTAAAATAATCTAATTTATATCAATTTAACCAAAAAACACAATTTGCATTGGATTTGCACACGATATCATGAATTTGAGCTGTCTTTTTGGTTGACATGCATATGCAAAACATTACGTAACTTCAAAACGGTGTACCCGGATGTCGCAAATTTGGTCTCAAAATATGCGGGAGACTTCAATGAAAAAAGTCGTGAAACGACGCGACAAAAGCTTTGCGCGTTGCAAAATCGTGGCGCGAAACGTCGAGGGGGGGTCAATTTGACCCCCCCCCCCCAGTTAGAATAGGGTTAAGACTTATCTTTACATTTTTCAAAATTACATCCTCAGATAGTATAATGTTTACATTGTGACATTTGCACCTCAAATATGAAAGCAAGAATCATGTTTGACTGCTTCAAAGTGCCACCCTCATTTTTAAAGAAATTTATGACTTCGAAGCACTTAAAGTTTTCTACAAATAGCAGCACCATGAAAAATGTCTTATTCAGCTTCCTGGAACATGTGTTTATCTTTTGTATCAGGACTGAAGTGTATGTTGTAACTTTCATCCTGTTTCAGATATTTCTGTTGAAAATAGTGTTGATATCATTTTGAGGAAAATGAGTGTGTGCAGAATATACTGACATATTTGTACTGGTATTTGTGTTGTTTCTTTTTGAAAAAGGCAAGAAAGCCAATATTGAGGGAAGCAGTGTTACAATAAGTGTCCAGTGAGAAAAATTTTGTTTCAGTTTGTTAAATTTACCCATATATGTCATACCTGCTAACTGTTCCCATTTTGTACTGAATATTTTCTGAGGTGACCATTTGTTAATATAGTGTAGTATGGAAAATTGCCAAAAATCACCATTTTTGCAGATGGTACTGCCATTGTTCTTGCTTGTTGAGCTATAGGGTTAGCAGGTATGTTATGTGGACATGCTTATATTTGAGTGGATGTTGCTCTGTTTGGAGAAATGGATGCATATGTTCATTAGATGTTTAGTCCATGACAACTTCTACCTTCTGTCTCTCACAGCGCAACATGTCTTGGTCAAGCCAGATGTCAGAGGGTTGGACAGTGATACCACTGGTGAACCTCCACAGGAACCAGTGTGAGTATTCAGTTACCCATTGATTCCTGCTATTGTATGGGAAATACATGTATGTAAAGAGGGTAGGAGTTGTATATTTGAGGTGTCAGGTTAGTAATTCTGGTATATCATGAGATTGCTTTTTAATTACCACAGAGGAGAGATCAGAAGGGGAAAAGCATTGTTAGCTGAGATGCTATAATTTCTTTATTGCTCATTGCATATGTCACAAATGTACCCTTGGTGTTATTGGTTAAGTTTATGTAGTTTTTTTTTTTTTGTTGTTTTGTTAGAATGTTTTGTGCATATGTACATGCTGAAGGTTTAGTTTAGACACTTGAGTCACCTTTTTTTTTTTTTTTTTAAATTCATGAAATTCTTCCGTCGAGATGCTTTCATTGCAACTGATTGACAAATTGCCCTGCATCGACGTAAATAAGCACTGAATTGATCAGTGTTTTAGTAGTAGCCATGATAAAAAATCATGGGCGTACATACTCGAGCGGGATTCAAACCCACGACCTCCTGATCACCGGACAGGCGTCATCTCCACTAGACCACCGAGCTTTCGCCCGACAGCAAGTGCTGGTTCTAATACCTTCTGCTTATTTACGTTGAGTCACCTTGTTTTGATGCTGTCATTGGAAAGCTGGAAAGAAGGGGATTATTGCCATGTGGGATGGGTCTCTGAAATGGGGAATTTGTACCTAACAGATACTGTGTTTGTTGCACATTATCTTGAATTACTGATTGAAAGTTAAGTTTTGGAATTTCAAAATACACTTGTCATTCTTGTTTTATGTATATGCTTTAGTAGTATGGCTAATGCTGTGAGGTGATATTGTGTTCAATCTGTGCTTAAATCTGTCAATACCATTATCTATACAATGTCATAGGCATTTCAAGACGGTGGTCCCTGTAAGGTTAATCAAAGTCCCTTCTCTTATCATTCCTGTGATCCCCAGTGGCCTGGACTACTCCAGCCCATGGCACGAAGACTTCTTGAACACGGTGGAGGAGATGCGCATCAACTTGCACATCACGCACCCGAGCATGCAGATGGTGCTGGGCATGTGCCAATCCAACCTTGGCAAACTCCTGCTGGTGGACCTCAGGGGTCAGAGGGCGCAGGGGCCGGTGGAGTGCGAGCACCTCAAGAACAATGTCATACTGGAATGCGAGAAGATGGAGGAGAGGTAAGAGGAAGGACCCATGGGGGGGGGGGGGGGACAGTTTCCCTCCCAAGCAGAAAAATGTTTGGTTCATGTGTGAGCATGGAAGTGGTGGTGCAAAGTGTAGGTGTGAATTCAAGGCAAGCAGTCATGAAGAGGTTTCTTGTATTGCAAAAGGAAATTACTGATAATTCACAGATAATGAAATTCCCAATCACATACTAGTAACCAAAACTGCTATTTTATGGTGTCTACAGGAGGTTGTGGTAGGTGAAGAGATTAAATATCAAGATATATGCACATTTCATATCTCAAAGTCAAGACTTCGAAAGTGCAGATATAATCATGTCAGACAGTCTCATTTGTTTGTAACGCTGTCATGTTGTTTCACATATCTGCCAGCAACATTCACTTGATGCTGCTATGAGATACATCTGTTTTCACCTTTCAGTGCTGTGTTTTATTTCAGTGAATCAAGACATGTAATGTTTTCTTTGCTTTTCCAACCTCAAGACTAATGCACAGTTGGTGGCCCGAGGTACTCAACGTCTTTGTGGATCGCAAGAGGCTGTCAGATGTCCGGCAGGATAAACTGGAGAATTTCTACTGCAGCGTTTCCACCCTTATATCAAACCAGGTAGGGGAAGGAACCCACTGCTGAGATTATTTGAACAATGCAACCACCACTTGCTTGTACCACTGCCATGCATCATATCATTGAACTTTCCATCGTAGGTTTTTTTTTTGTACGTTTCTGTTCCGTAATCTCAGAAAATGTCTCTTCTCAATTGTGTGATTGTTGACAAAAAAGTTTAATGGTTTTAATTCAGTACCTAAATTTGTCTGTGTTTTTTTCGTTGTAGACAAGTGGGCTGTCACACAAAATTGAATCCATTGTGCATGGCTAAGAATTAGCCTGTTCTCTAAAAATAAGATACATCTTTATAGAATCTTATGTATCCCTATCAGAACACAACATTTTCAAGGACAAGAATTATGTATTATTGTGGTAAAACTGTTAAAAGATAACAAGCAAGCTAAAATGGAAAAAGAACTCTGATGAAGTAGTAAGAGATCTCCTTGTAAAATTATAGTGGGTTTTTTTTTAGTGAAAAATGTTTTGGAAAATTATATAAGGTCAGTGTATTGCAGCATGTTTGCTCCACCGTGTTAACAACCTTTTGTGTCCTTCACTTTGAATCCATCAGCTGAAGGACCTCATTGTCCGCTCCATCGAGGCCTGGGTGGAGCTGTTTGACCCGGAGGACACCCAGCAGCTGCCCATCTTCAAGATGGAGCTGACCTACGACAACGACAAGATGGAGTTCTACCCTTACTACTCCGACCTGGAGGAGTGCCTGCTCTTCGTGGTGGTGCAGCTGACCCGCACCATGCAGAGCGTGCCCACTGTCCAGTCCTGGCTGTCCGGCACCAACGAGCTCAGCAGCATCGACGTCATGGTGGCCGAGCACGTGGTGTCGCGGGCACGGCAGAAGCTCAAGGAGGCCTGCAAGCGCAACTTTGAGGGCCCCCAGGCACATCTGGACTCCTACCGTAAGTGAACAATATTTCAGAGGAGGGTAAATTTCGTTTTTGAGGGGCATTGCTTGGCTACCATCAGCAATGCACCTGGAAACTTTGTCATCTCTCAAAAGTTGTTTAAAGGGAATATCAGTGGAAATGTTATGTCAGTCTTTACATGATGTCAGAAAGCAAGGCTAGTAAGATTTATGCTAACAGTTGTCAGAATTTGTAGCTTGAACACTTTCATTATTGTACACCTCTTCACAGTACTGTTCTTAGAGCCAACAACCTGTTCAGTCACTTTACAAGAATTGAAGTGTCCAAAGTCTTTCATTTTCATTCCTACATTGCATCATTTCAAAGACTGCAAATCAGGTTTACAAAATATGATGCTTCATATGTTCATATTGAATTTCAGTTCACAAAATAATTTTTCTTTCATGAATGTGGTACCGTATTAGCAGTCATACATTTTTGAGATCCACTTCATGTTGTGAGAAATTGAAAAGATATTCTTGTATTTCTTTTTACATTTCAGTTGAAAAGTATGAACATCTTTGCAATGGAGAGGCTTTGTCCAAAGTCAACAAATTCTTGGAGGATGAACACACATTTGAGGAGTACTGCAAGGTAAGGAATTGTCAACCAGTCGACTGCCCAATGCAGTGTGCCCAGGATCTAGATGAACATGTGTTCAAATTATTCTGAATGCAAACATTTTGAGATGGATGTTTGTTATTCAAATGTAGCAAGTATGTGTTCCTAGCAAATTACATTCATGTTTATGATATCTTGTCCATTTCTCAAATACATGTATGTAGCTTGCTTAAAATTATGTTCCTGGTGTTTGCCATAGTGAAGTAGTAGTGTACTTATCCCGAGCCAGAATGATACATTTTGTATCTTGATGTCTTCAATAATTTTACCTCAGTACATTCAAGAATTCCGCTCCCTGGCCAAGGAAATCATGGGCTTGGACAGCATCGTCCACTTCGACATGATCCGTCTCGACTGCGAGGACCTCAAGAGGGGCCTGGCAGAGAAATCTCGCAGCTACGCCAACATGCTCCTGGAGCGAGTCGCATCCGACCACAGGACAGAGAACGAAAAGTGAGGAGTGCATTTTTACAATACCGTTCTTGAGTCAATTGACATTGTTACAGAGAGGTGTACATATAAACGGATGCTGCTCCTCTTGGATAAACAATCTTTGAGTTTGTACCAATAAATCCCATGGTCATGGCATTTTACACTTCAGCTGTATGGTTTCTGTTATTTCACAGAACTTAAACCGGGTTCTAAAGGGAGTGGAGTTATTTTCTGCACATTTGCTGTTTCTGTATATGTATGTTTCTTTAAAAGACCAACAATACTGAAGTAGAATTATGATAGCGTCAAAACAGAGTGGCATCCATTTTTTTTTTTTGACATCCAGTTTGGCAATTTCAGGCATCATCAATGCTAAACTTTGATTGAATCACAAAAAATATCAATTTGATCGACGGCACTTCCTCCCGTCGCAAGAAGATTCAAATCATACCTGAAACCAGTGATTTCTCAGCCATCTCTTGGAGCACCATTGTCATCTTACTTCATTTCTCTGTCTGTCTCTAGCATCTGCAAGGAGTTTGAGACGATACAGGAGCGGGCGCTGAAGGTGCCCGACAGCTCTGAGGAGATGATGGAGATGATCGCCTACATTGAGAACGCCCGCGTAGCCGGCATCAAGAGCCTGAAGGAGCGCATAGGGGAGAGCACGCGGAGGATGAGCTTCCTGCTCGACATCTACTTCTTCCAACCGGAGCACATCGAGCTCAACAAGACAGTGCTAATGTGGCCCAGCAACATCCAGCCGGTCTTCGATGAGAACGATGAGGTAATTGGTCCAATCGGTCCAATCTCAGTTGTAGTGTGTCAGTGTTGTACCCCATGAACAAGACCAAGCATGCAACCAGATTCAGATTACCAACTGGAGCAGCTCACCGACATACTGCCTCAAGTGCTCTTACGTACACAGACTGATAGATGATAGATCATCCTTTTGCACATTTTTTATTCTCATTTAATGTTCATTTTTACCTATCTTTTCCATGTTGTTTGTCAGAGCAAATCAACTCAAATCGAAACAAATCAAATCAATCTAACAAACCATCCATTGGTTCCCCATCCTGCCCCTAGCTGGTGGAGTCCTCCAAGCGCAAGGGCGAGAGCGAGCTGCTGGAGAAACGGGAGAAGGTCATGCTGGAGCTGGAGAAGATCCGCAAGCGGGTGGCCGAGTTCACCGAGTACGGCGAGCTGGACATGATGGTGCAGTACGTCAACGATGTGCGTGCTGTGCAGAAGCGGCTGGCTGACGCACAGGAGAGCATCAATTTCATCAACAAGGTGAGCAGCAAATGCTTGGGCCGCTGTTTCAGTCATAAGGTCATATTTTGAAAAGAGTCTTCATTTGGCATGACTGAGCTGCCCTCTTTTTAGTTTTTTCTCTCTCCCTCTTTTTTTTTTTTTTTTTTTTTTTGACCCACTACTGTTGTTTTGTAGCTCACCTGAGCCAAAGGCTCAAGTAAGCTATTGCTGTATGACATGAAGGTGTTTGAAAAAGAAAAATGTTTTTTTTTTTTTTTAAATTACTAAAAAAAATACAATGCTAAAACCTTAAAGGCACACAAATGGTTACAATCATTTATGCAATGATTTGCATTTGTTTCCCCCAACTGAGAGATTTCTTGTATGCTTTTTCAAAGCAAGAAGTAGCTGAGCTTAAAATATAATCCTGCACAGTTTTATAGCAGAGGATGTATCGACGCACACAACAAAAACAATTCTTCAAATTCACGACATTCTTCCGTCGAGATGTTTTCATTGCGACTGATTGACAAATTGCCCTTGCCGTATTTACATCGATGTAGTGCAATTTGTCAATCATTTGCAAAAAACAATTCTGTTACTTGAATCCTTGAATTCATAGCATCTTTATAGGCAGAAGAGGCTGAAATTTTGATGTTATCATTTTTGACAGTCTCTGTACTTACACGACTATGTGTAAATTCAGACAGAGAGATATTGACTTTATAATCCAGATTATAGTACAGTTACACAAAGAACATGATTATATACATTACCATCTGGCTACTGGACCATTGTGGTAGTATCCATCATCGAGCATTGTGATTGACATTTCAAACTGACTAACATCATTTTGCTTCGGTCTGTGAATGTTTGTTTGATAGGAGGAGAAGCTGTTCAAATGGGATGGAACAGACTATCCAGAAATTGAGCAGATCACCTCAGCGATAGAACCCTACCAGAGACTCTTCAGCCTGGTTGTCAAGTGGCAGAGGGCGGAGAAGAAGTGAGTCTGCCTTTAAGAATAGTCATTGATATCCAAGTATAGACAGTCGTGGCTTCACGATTGAATTTCATTTCTATTGATGTTTTGTGGAAATTTGTAAGTGGGCTAGAAATGGAAGATTTTAACGAACATGCGTTATCCAAGTGTCCCCTAGAGGCATACATAATTTTCTCTGCTGAAACTGTTTGCTCTCAGAAAATTAAGCTTTGCCCTTTAATTATCATTCAATACTGAGCACGCATGTTTTGCCCTGTGGTCCTCTATCTTCACACCACATTAGTTGTGCAAAGCAAAATATCTGTGTAGTTGAAGAGTCTAAGATCTTGTTTGTGGCATATGCATATACACTGTATTCATAAGAGTCATTGGTAGAAGAGACCACAATGAACTTGAAGCATTGTTATGTCAGAAACTATTTTTTGAAGACAAAGTCAAGTTGTACTGCATAAGCATTGATGAAATTAATCTGTGATCTTGTTTTTGAATTCCAGGTGGATGGACGGCGCCTTCCTCGAGCTGAACTCGGAGTCGATAGAGGGTGAGGCGGACGAGTACTGGAGGGACATCTACAAGATCACCAAGGGCTTCGTCTCCGCCAAGAAGAAAGAGGAGGCGGAGAAGGAGCGCAATGCCCCGCCCAAGAGGAAGAAGCGCATGGAGGATGCGGCGGAGGAGGAGGAAGCCAAACCCGCGGAGGAGGAGACGGGATGGGCGGCCATCAAGGTGTGCAACACAGTGCAGGAGCAGATCAAGGAGTTCAAGGTAAAGTGACAGACAGATGGCACTATGTCTATCCTATATTTTTATTTTTGTGTTTTTGTTTTAGTGTGTGTGAATGTTTGTTTGTTTGTCTGTTTATTTTATTTGGCCTTCCAGAAAATTAAAATACACATATTGGGAGGGGATGGTAATCTGTAGCTAGCGCCACCTGCCAAAGATGCTATGCATGCTTTGAAAAACAGAAAACACACACACACACAAAAAAAAAAAAAAATGGTAAACAGGAATCTCTTGAGGTGACAATTCCATGAAGCAGTTTCTATCTCATGTAAAAGAGGGTCAAAGTTCTGGTTGGATACTTACTCTGTCCATTCTAAAAACAATATTCCTGTCTTCTGTCCTGTCTGCTTTGTACCAATTAACACTGATTCTGAACCTCACAGCTGATGGTTTAGTTTGAAAAAGCATGTTCACTGCAGTTTTACAGTGTACTGGCTCATGATTAATGTATTGCAAAGTAATCCTCACACATGCTCTCGGCAGATAAGAGTTACATGCAGAGCAGATTCTAGTCCTTATTCAGTACTGTACTCTGAAAATGTCTTTTGCATTGCAAGCCTTCAATTTCTGTTTCTTTACATGCATGTGCATGTGTTGCCCCTTATTCAACAGGAGTACATCCCTACCATAGCCATCCTGTGCAACCCCGGCATCAGGCCCCGCCACTGGAGCAAGATGTCGGACATCGCTGGCTTCGACCTGACGCCGGACTCGGGGAGCACACTGCGCAAGGTGCTCAAGCTGAACCTCGGCAGCTACATGGAGAAGTTTGAGTCCATCAGCGCTGCAGCTACAAAGGTCAGTTTCTTTGAGACATTCCATTATCGGTATCAAAGAAAATAATGTATTCCAAGCTTTATTCTGTGTCATATGATGTTGTTGGTTGAATTCTCAGAGCATTGTTTAGAGCACATACACTTGATGTAATGGAAAGTTTCCTGTCTGTGCTATATATCATCTGCAAGCAGATATTCTCATCAGCATGCTTTACAGGGAAGCATATGGCCACAATTTTTAGACACTTCTCCTTCCTAACTGCTTATTTCGTAATGATTTCATGTTTTTCAGCTAGTATGGGTTATTTGAATATGTAGATGTTGTAAAGAATATTTTGAATGCATTGTGTTAGCTGTCATGCAATAGTGCATATGAAGTCAAGAATTCCCCTTTATCTCTTGGTTTATATGAAAGTCTGTTACATTTATATTGTATTTAGATATCGTACATTAAGATTGTAGTGCAGTCTTGTGTATGTAGCTGCTATGTCGACTGTTTGTTTTTTGGTTTTTACTTGTTTTGACTTTGAACTCGTAGCAATAAGAAAATCAAATTGTTTTATGCTTTAACCTGAACAGGAGTACTCCCTGGAGAAGGCTATGGCAAGGATGTTGGACGACTGGGAAACTGTCCAGTTCGGACTGACCGCCTACCGCGACACCGGGGTCAAGATCTTGGCCTCGGTCGACGAGATCCAGACCATGCTCGACGACCAGATCGTGAAGACCCAGACGATGAGGGGCTCGCCATTCATCAAGCCATTTGAGAAGGAGATCAAGGTAAAGTAGGAGTGAGATACACTAGTTTAGTGAGGACCCGTATTACTACAATAGCAGATTTTCTTGGGTGACATACAACCCTAGAGAATTGTGTTGCTGGCTTACTCATTGGTACATATACCAAGTTTGTTGTTTCTGCAGAATAATGATATGGCATGAAAGAAAGACATACAGTCAACCCTGCCTGAGCGGCCACCTGTCCATAGCAGCCACCTGCCGTATACGGCCACTAAAAATTCCCCCGAGAGAGAGGCCATGCTAATGACCCTGTCTATAGCAGCCACCTGTCTATAATGACCACTTTTTTTTCATCTCCCGTGGGTGGCCGCTAAGGACAGATTTGACTACGTAAAGTATTTGCATTTTGAAAGTTTTGCAATGCTATGACATTGAAAATTAAGCACTTACTGGTTCAAATTCAGTGGTACACAAACTAATCCTTCACCAAATTTACCTACACATACTAAATAATGTCCTTGGCCATGGATGATAATTTCCAGGAATGGGAGGAGAGACTGCTGCACATCCAAGAGACGATTGACGAATGGCTGAAGGTCCAGGCCCAGTGGCTGTACCTGGAACCCATCTTCAGCTCCGAGGACATCATGCAGCAGATGCCGGAGGAGGGGCGGCTCTTCCAGACGGTGGACCGCCACTGGAAGGACGTCATGAAGCACACCTCCAAGGACTCAAAGGTAACAGTCTAAAACCTCATAACAAAGGTCAGATGTTGGCACGAAATTGGCCATGCTGTAAATAATTTGCTGGGGTTTGATTGCTTCTTTTTGTTGTTGTTTTTTCAGAAGGTTTTTAGAGTCGAGAAGTTTGATTGCAATTTATGGTAAAGTACTTTGCAGGTGCATAGAGTTATGGTATGTATCAGACACATTTGAATAGTGGAATTCATTATTTAGCTGGTTCAATCATTTTGTGTAGAGCTTAAGACAAAAGACAGAAAGGTAATACTACTTAAGGGGGATCAGAGAGGTGATATGTACGTAGCTGTTTTCCTCATACAACAATGCTATCCGGCATTTCATGGAAAAATTACATAGTTATGGCATACTTTTTACACATATTTGATGAAGGATAAGGTATGCAATGGATTTGCCAAAATGAATTATGGATATTACAAGAAGCAGGAATGCAGAAAATGAGAGTATATCAATATTTTTATGGCCAGCATGTTAAGTTGTGAAAATCGATTGTGATTGTATTTTGCAACCACCTCAATTTCCCCCGCGACTGCAGGTTTTAGCTGCCACCTCCCTGACTGGTATCCTGGAGAAGCTGCAGGATAGCAACAACCTCCTGGACCGCATCCTGAAGGGTCTCAATGCGTACCTGGAGAAGAAGAGGTTATTCTTCCCTCGGTGAGTGACGCATTTCCAAACGCTAGAGTATCTTGTGTGGATGTGGGGCTCAGAGTGCTTTGTAATGTACAGTTTTATGGTCTAAATGCTGCATTTTAAGCCAGCATAATTCATTTATCAACTCCATGAGTGTCGACTTTCTATATTGTATGTAAAACCTGAAGATAGTAGTGATGTTAGTAGATTCCATTCATTTCTGTGACTCATCATGTCAAACCTTTTGGCGTTGAAACAAGCAGAAAATAAAAAACTTTTCAGGGAGCCTTGCTTACAGTGTCCATGTTCTGTCTATCAATTGGTGAAGAAAAAAAAATAAGAGATAAAGTTTTCACACCACTTGCTACATGAACATAAGACTTGTCCCAGGTCTGTAGGCCTTCATCCCTTTTTGATTTTTGGAAATGGTTGCACTCTGTAAATCTTTAAGCCCCGATGACACCACGCCATCGAATTACTTATATGTTGGCACTTTCACATGATTTGATTGTTGGCAGTGCTTGAGAGACAGAAAAGTGTAAATGATGTGCAGTGTCTATTGTATCTTTGCCTTTCCTTGATTCTGAACTAATAAT
This sequence comes from Diadema setosum, assembly GCF_964275005.1. NCBI lineage: Eukaryota > Metazoa > Echinodermata > Echinoidea > Diadematoida > Diadematidae > Diadema > Diadema setosum. The sequence continues at coordinate 30,930,211 of NC_092686.1, forward strand.
GATATGATGCTCTGCCACTGTCGACCCCGACAGATTCTTCTTCCTGTCCAATGACGAGATGCTGGAGATTCTGTCGGAGACCAAGGACCCCCTGCGTGTCCAGCCCCACCTCAAGAAGTGCTTCGAGGGCATCTCTAAGCTTGACTTTGATGCACAACTGGACATCCACGCCATGTTCAGCAGTGAAGGGGAGAAGGTAAATTTTCTCAAAATCTTTGAAGACTTCCTTGGCTGTAGAGCATTGGGTGTTTAGAAGGCTTATTGGTGCATCACATATCCTTTTTTGGGTATGTATGTGGCCCTGGCAAAGGCCTACCCACTCTCAACGTTTTGGCAAGCATGTTTTTAGAGTATTAAAGTTTTCTCATCATTAGTATTCTGTGACATTTTGTGTTAATACATATATTCATTTTCTCTTTATGGTTAAGATCATCTTTGGTCACCTAGAGGTTAAATTGTTGATTTCTCCTGTGATAAGTATATTCATCTTAAGTGAAATTAATTAAACACTTACAATGTAGCTAGGGAGTTTAAAGCCCAAAGAAAGTTCTGGTATGCCTGCAAAAGTTGTCAAATTTTGCTCCAAAATGTGAACGTATGCCTAGGAAATGTGCGGAATAACGCTGTAATAACAAGATATTCGATGGGTAACGACGAAAATGGGAAATATTAACCAAAAACGTTCAGTCTCAGAACTTACCCGAACGGGGTCAGGCTAGACTCGGACTCGGGGATAACTCGGCCTCGCTTTGCTTGACGACGGGATGAGCTGTATTGGTTGTCCCTCTGGATTGTACAGCGTTGTACTATGCATATGGGAGCGGCCTGTATAAACTACATTGTAGCGTTCTGGCTACAAGCTATAACTCGCAGTAATGGTCCGAGTTGTTACAACGCGCACATCAAAAACCTCTTTGGCGCGCATGCAAAATTAGTGTGCGCCTCTCAAGCACCTCTAAAAACAATCAAAGACGCTTGATAAACAACAACAAAAACTTCAAAGACCGCGCGTCTCAGCAACTGAGGTGATGTGCGTATAGGCTTGAGGACCGTGCGCTGTCCATTTGTTTTGTACAGGATTAGCACGCACTTTCCTGTCTGCTCATCAAGGCCTCGTTTGGTACCCGTAGTATAGAGTAGGATCTACTGATGAACATGGCGATCACGAACTGTGTGTAAATTGTCTGAAATAGGGTCAAGTTTTCCCTGAGACCGAGTTAGTCTGGAGCCTTCTGGAATAAAAGTCGGTCTACCGACTTTTATTATTTTTCTCAAAATACTCCAAAACGACTCATCATTCCGGCAAACCGCGTCAGCCAGGTAAGTTTCTTTGTAGACTTTTTCGATATATTGCAAGCAAATATGAAATGGTGCCAGACGGGTTCTCAGGCCCTTACCAGAACTTTGTTTTCACTTTAAGGTGCTTTTAAGCTTTGAATACAGTTCATGATAACCAATTGAAGCCTGAAAGTGAATGTGTATGTTGCCGGTGATCTTCCAGGTTGCCCTTAGCGATGTGATCTCCACCTCCGAGGCACGCGGAGCAGTGGAGAAGTGGCTGCTACAGGTACAGGATATCATGCTGAGGAGTGTGAGGGATGTGGTGGAGGCTGCCCATGGGGTAAGATAGTCACCAAACTTTTCACACCCACTCTTTCTCTCTCATTATCTCTCTTTTTCTCTTTCTCTTCCTCTTTTTTTCTCTGTCTTGCTCTGTCAATACTTTTTAGTTTTGTCTTGTTTCCTCAGCTGTGATGTATCTGAATTAGTCCTACTTGTCTTTACAACCAGATTATTTACTTGTATCTATCCTTCCATGCGACTGCCCTTTTTCATCCTTCTGGTAGTCATATATTCTGTATTATCATTGTGTCAGTCATTCAAATTGGATTCACATGGCAATTAGGCAAAGATGATCAGACTTGTATGTTTTGTTCTTATCCCTCAATGAGATGATTTTGCAAGTTGCAGCTTGACACTGTTCTCTGGGTCTCATTCTTTCGTTTCACATCCCACCCCTCCCATAATCAGGCATACGCAGTGGAGCCCAGGGCCAACTGGGTCCAGGAGTGGCCAGGCCAGGTCGTCATCTGCGTCTCCCAGATCTACTGGACGGAGGAGGTCCACGAGGCCATCCGCAGCGGCCCCGGGGGTCTGAGGGAGTACCACAGCAAGCTGGAGTCTCAGCTGCAAGACATCGTGGCCCTGGTGCGTGGCAAGCTGTCCAAGCAGACTCGTACCACCCTGGGAGCCCTGGTGACCATCGATGTGCACGCCAGAGACGTCGTCATGGAGATGGCTGAGCAAGGTATTGTTTGTTGCTAGGCAGCTACTAAATGAAAAGAGAAAGCAATACATGAATAGATGAATTATGTACACAAGTAAATTAAAGATTAAAAAATAACTGAATAGATAGCTATGGAAAGAAAAAAAAAATCTTCATGAATAATGAATAGTAGAAAGCAGATGAATGTATGCATAAATAATGAATGAATGAATAGATATTTTTAGGATAGATAATTGGGAAAGCCATGTATTACTGGCATGTACAAAATGCCAGCAGTGTGAAGAACAATAGTATGTATACATAGCTTTTTATTTGTTTGAGATCAAAATTTGGTGAAGGAAGGCTTGTATAGCATGTCAGTTTTATGAAAGCAGTGCTCTATGCAGTATTCATGGTAATGAAAAATAACAAGCAAACAAAACAAATTGAAATACAAATTTTCTAATGTCTAGACAGCACATTTGCAGAGCTTTTGCTGATAATCATACCACAGAATATAATAAAAGGGACCATCTATGGACTATTCAAAACTTATGATGTGACCTGTAGTAGAGCAGATAAGCCGAAGAATTGGGCAAAATTTGACTAAAGCATGAAACTTTCACCATTGTTAGTACATGCTATAAGATTAATTTTAAGATCGGGAGGTAAGTCTGAATTGACCTCTGATGACCTCTAGAGGTCAATGACCTCAAAATCTAAGAAAATTGATATTTTGCGTCATTGGTTAATGATAAACACAGTAATGATGTACTAAAACTTAATATTTGTCACAGTGAAATTGTCTTTATGTTCCACAGAGCCCTGACAGGTTTCTACCTTTGACCTGTGATGACCTCTAGAGGTCAATGACCTCAAAATGTCAGAAAATTGATATTTTGCATCATTGGTTAATGATAAAACACAGTAATGATGTACTAAAACTTAATTTTTGTCACAGTGAAATTGTCTTTATATTCCACAGAGCCCTGACAGGTTTCTATCTTTGACCTCTGATGACCTTCAGAGGTCAATGACCTCAAAATGTCAGAAAATTGACATTTTAATGCGTCACTCATAACTGAAACACGATAATTATGTACTAAAAACTAATTTTTGTAAGAGGAATTGCCTCAATGTTCCACTGAGCCTTTCGAGTCAGATTTCAACCTTTGACCTCTGATGACCTCAGATGACCTATGATGAGGCCAATGACCTCAAAATGTCAGAACATTGATATTTGGTGCAATTGGTTGATGACAAACATGATTTAGATGTTATATTCATTTGTATTACAATTGAATTGTTTTCCTATTCCACAGAGCAAGAGAAATTACTCACGTGTCTCTACCTTTGACCTCTGAGGAAGGTGACAGGTCAATGACCTCAAAATATCAGAATATTGATTTTCTATGTATAGTCAATGGTCAACTTTGTAATACCCGATGTACAATCATTTATGCTATAATAGAAGAATCTTGTCATTCCATGGAACATTGGTCATTAGCCTGTGCATTATATCCAACTTTGACCTCTCAGGACAATGAGAGGTCACTGAGGTCACATGTGTAGGCTTACCTGTATTGATGTTTGGCTTAATTGGTGTAATCGTAAATGCTTAATCATGTACAAATCACGCACTGATGTTTTGATCAAAGTATGTATGCATATTCCACAGAGCATTGGTTTATAGTAACAGGTCTCTGAAATGTGAGAGGTCAATTACTTCAGAAATAAGCTTAAGTTTCTTGAGTGATGGCAGTGACCTCAAATACAACTGTTATGTTTGGGTTAGTTATGTAGACTAGCAAATATAGGCAAATATGGCCATTATCTCGACACTCGAGGAAAACAAGGCCCACGAGACTGATATACAGAGTGTTTAATCTATTCAGTGTAAGTCTCATAGATCTTTTCCCCCATTTGTCGGACTCATTATGGGACTGGTTTGCCTAAGTGTCAAGCTCATGGGCAATATTTGCATAGTTTCCAGCTGGTGGGCCTGTATTGGCCAGTGTAAAGCTGGTGGGTTGTTACAGTATGACTGCGATGAATGACTCATGGTCCTGGAGTATACAGTCCACAGCTGCGACATCATGGACCATCTTGAAAACTTTGACATACTGTGAGGCCCAACATGCATTCCACATGAAGTAATCCTGTGTATTGCAACTAGCTATTGCCATCCGAGACCTACCCAGGGAATAGATAAGCATTCATGGCAAACCATGGAGAAAGCGGATTGTGCAAAATATTTTGGAGTTCCAATAGGAGGCTCGGCTGGAATCAAATCGCCACAGCAGCTTAAAAAGGTTATACTTCAACCAAAGACTCTCTCCAGACGAAGATACGAGTATCATAAAGTTCAGGTGTTTTGCTACTCCATGCCGCTCAGGACTGTCCTGGAATATGCATGCATCATCTGGGATCCATTCACCCAGGTGAAACATCATGAAGTTTGGAATGATCCAGAGAAGATATGCACTCTTTAGCTGCAATGACCATCATATGCATAACAAGCAAAGTAGGCCTACTCCCACAAAAGGTGGCGGCTACTCTCGGCCACTGTCTCTTGTATCTCTTTGAAACACTTCAGGAGAGAGATACTCAATATTCAGCTCTGTTATTAAAGATACATATGTCTCTCTTTTTGTTTTTGCATTTGTTGTTTTTTGCTTCATATAGCTCTTTGGATACCTTCTTTAACCAATTAAGAAAAGGCTCCATGGCAGAATATTACAAGATTACACAGTATAATGAAGAAGAAGAAGAAGAAGAAGAAGAAGAAGAAGAAGAAGAAGAAGAAGAAGAAGAAGAAGAAGAAGGAGAATAGGAAACGAGATCTGCTGTCAATGATGCAGAGCCAATACCAATCAGTTCCATGGCAGATCTTAGTCGGTACTGCAAAGGTTTGGATGTCTCTCTCTGTTGACAAAGGATATTCTAAAGCTCCAAGTAAGTCCATGGGGTGGTTTACATTGTCTGGGCATAGAGGGTTGGGTTGGGTATATGAGGATATGGTGCTTTGTTATAACAATTAGGTCTGAGATATCTATTTTTTATGTTTGTTTTGACCATCCCGCATGGATCTCCAACGAAAAGGAATGATAATGTGTTAGACCCAGCCGCCACCGTGTTTTTTCAATAGATATTGATATTACAGTGTAGTTGAGAAAAAAGTAACCGCTCATTGTCCTAGATGGAAGTCAAAATTGAACTGTGTGTGGAATACTCTGCATACAATTTTGGACATACACACACACACACACACACACACACAATGCATTTTTTTAAATATAATTATTATTTCATAACCAGCTGGCCATTACAAACCAATGAGACCAGACATCAATATTCTTACATTTTGATGCATATCTTTCAATATCCTCCAGGGGTCAGAGGATCATCGCTAATGTTCATGTGAAATGAGTACACGCCTTTTGAATTGCTCACTTTTATTTGCTATAGAAATACACAATATGTGCATCATGTCAATCATTAAATATTGTATCAGTTTCATTTTCAGTCTTGGATTATTTTTTCTATGTACAAATAAAATCGTGGCAAAGTAAACAACTTTCACATCAAAATATAAACGAGAATACTAAAAAAGAAATAGATGTAATAACGTGCAAGGCAAATACCAGGCCTACATCATCTTAAGGTATACAGGTGAAGGAAATCACCTTATTGATAAACAATTAACTTGACTGGGATAGCGACCACTGAACAATATTGTTTCTTAAAACTCTCTCTTCTTTTCAACAAGTGGAATAAAACACATGCACATACCGGGGCATCAGTTTGGAGGAGGGGTGGGGTGGTGGCAGGGATAGTTGACCCCCACCCCATTAAATTCTGAGATGTGGACTATGTTTTGTTGTTGTTAGTTTTTGTTTTTTTTTTGTTTTTTGCTTTTTAGACAGAAAACTGCCCAAGTTTTTCACTTTAAGTGTGCATCGGATTGTTAAAATTTAATTCTGAAATGCAAAATCTCCCTTCTGTGAGAGGGGATATCTCCTTTCGATAGACTCCTTCCCCCTACTTGGTTCCTTCCGCAGATAAAACATACTTTGGGGAATGATAATTTCCCTTATTCTATGAAAAATGTTTTTAAGAGATATTTTTATTTGAATTCCAAAGATGAAAAGGCTTTCCTATATATGCACGATTGTTCATTTTGGAGGGCAAGAGGCATTTGCCCCGCCTCCCGAGAAAATATGGGAGGGGGAATGGTGGGGACATAAAACTTTGCCTCCAAGAATTTCCTGAGATTGAGATTTTTTTTTCTTCACTTTTTTGACAGAAAATGAATTGTCACTGAACATTTCAGCTATAGTATGCACCAGATTAAAAGGCAGAATCTCCTTTGCATACCCCCTCCCCCACACTATCTTTCGTTATGTCCCCTTCCATATACGCTCAGTGCTTTTGTCCCATTTTTTGTTCTGTATCATCACAAAGTATGTACTAGATCTTTAATTTCAGTTCCGACATATTAAAGAAAATCCCTCTTGTTGGAGGGGGTAGTGTATCTTTCCATTAACAATCCCTCCTCGGTTTCTACCCTTAGATTTGGTACACTCCTTTTACTGACAATTTCCCAAATATTCCATCATAAATGTGTATACTAGATTTTTTTTTTTTACATTTCTATTCTTACTGCAAAGGCTCCCTCGCATGGGAAGGATTGGGGGACAGCCCCTTTCATACCCTCCTCTCGCTGTATCAACCTCTCCTCCATGCATTGATTATGGCTACACATTTGGGTATGGACTTTTTTTTTTTTCAAAATGGTAGTTCAACCAAGAGTGGCACGAGATCATTGAATTGCAAACAAAAGAATGCAAAAGCTCCATAATGTGGGAGGGGGATACCTCCACCCACATCCTTCTGTCGATTGATCTTCCTCCATAGATGGCTGACTTACTACACCTTTTTGATACAATTTCGAGGTATTCCTTCAAAAGTGCCTGTGTGCCAGGTCGTTGAATCTCATTTCTCAAAATACAAGAGCTCTGTCGAATGGGAGTGGAATACCCTACCCTCGCCAACGCTGCGCTTGCTGGGTTCCCATCCATATAGACTTGGTACACCTTGGTGATCCATAATTTTCCAAATATTCCCCAAAACGTATACATCAGATTCTTAAAAAAAAAAAAAACAAACTTCGCTTTGGGAGGAGGGTAGGTGAGATGCGCCCACACCCCATCAACTTCCGTATAAATGATGACGCACACATTAAACAAGAGCTACACTGAATCACTGATTTCAGGTCTAAACCTGCAAAAACCCAATCCCCCACCCACATCCTCCCCCTCCCCCTCCGCTTCATTCCTTTGCACCATGAACTTATGCTTTTACATATTTTCCAAGTTCCCCCCCCCCCCCACGTGAAAACAGATCGACACCCCTTGCTCTGTGCACATACCCGACTTGGATAATTACCTTAAAAGTTCTGCGGAATGAGTAGCCACTTTTTTGGTAACAGAAATGCATGGTTTGTAAGCCCTACATTATAAACAATTATTAACTATTAACTATCGCAATATCAATATTAACATCCTCACATTTCATTCGAGGTATTTGACCTTGTGTGATTTTCATAGGTGAACGGTAATGGCTCGTTAATAAACAGGGCCTACGAGTGCTCTCTAAAACATCATCATGTTTACCATTGATGATGCCAAACTATTCTGATACTTTGAGGTCATTGACCTCTCGAGATCATCAGAGGTCAAAGGCAGAAACTCGTCTGTGTGCCTTGGAATATGAAGACGATGTCATTGTACACAGATCTATGCTTGTTTTGTACATCTTTACCATGTTTGACCTTTCACCAATGATGTCATACTTCAATATTCTGATATTCTGAGGTCATTGACCTCTCAAGGTCATCAGAGGTCAAAGGTAGAAACCTGTCTGCTCTTTAGAATATGAAGACAATTTCATTGTAAGACAGATATGCTTGTTTTGTACATCTTAACAATGGTTACCATTAACCAATGACGTCACAGATCAATATGATATTTTGAGGTCATTGACCTCCAAAGGTCATCAGAGGTCAAAGGTTAAAACCTGTCAACATGCTCTGTTGAATCAGAAAATGGTTTCCCTGAAGTATAGATGCCTGTTTAGTGAATCATAACCACATATATTATTCACAAATGTCTAAAAACATCGATATTTTGATATTTAAAGTTCATTGACCTCTGGAGGTCATCAGAGGTCAAAGGTAAAAACCTGTCAGTGCTCTGTTGAATCTGGAAATGATTTCTCTGTGGTATAAATGCATGTTTAGTGCAACATAACCACATATATCATTTGCAAATGTCTAAAAACATCGATTTTCTGATATCTAAAGTACATTGACCTCTGGAGGTCATCAGAGGTCAAATCAGACTTACCTCCCGATCTTAAAATAAATCTTATGGTATGTACTAACACTGGTGAAAGTTTCATGCTTTAGTCAAATTTTGCACAATTCACGTGATTTTGAGGGCTTATCTGCTCTACTACTGGTTAAATTGTTTTGTTAAATTGTTTTGTTCGTTTCTGTTAGGTGTCAGTGCTGAGAGTGACTTTAACTGGCTGGCCCAGCTGCGCTACTACTGGGAAGACAGCAACACTCTCGTCCGTATCACCAATGCCACTGTCAAATATGCCAATGAGTATCTCGGAAACTCAGGAAGGTAATGTACACCTGTTTTTGTTAACATCTACAGGACATGAAACCTAGCCCTTTTTTTTTAGCCTTCCCATGAAATCACAGCTAATTCTTTTTCCCTTTTTCGCACTATTATTGAGGCTAATTCATCCCTATGTTTGATGTGTGAAGGGTAAGGGTTTGTGTAGTCACTTTGATTAATACTGTAATTCAAAGGTAAAACATTTTTCATACTCTGTATTATTTAGTTGGAAAATGGGGTTTCAAAGCATAGCACCACACTAAGATAAAAAAGTGATTGACTAGTTGAACTTCAATTATGACATAAAACTTGGGTTGTTTGTACTTCTTGATTTGCCAGCAATATGAAGGAACATATTGTTGACATCTTGTCATTAGATACTTGGTGTCAGTTAAAAACTTTTTTGGGTATGTTTTTGTAGGTTGGTGATCACACCTCTCACGGATCGATGCTACCGCACCTTGGTTGGGGCCTTCCACCTCAATCTCGGCGGCGCCCCCGAGGGCCCGGCAGGCACGGGAAAGACTGAGACCACCAAGGATCTGGCCAAGGCGCTGGCTGTCCAGTGCGTGGTCTTCAACTGCTCTGATGGCCTCGACTACCTGGCCATGAGTAAGTTCTTCAAGGGTCTGGCCAGCTCCGGCGCCTGGGCCTGCTTTGACGAGTTCAACCGCATCGAGCTGGAGGTGCTGTCTGTGGTGGCCCAGCAGATCCTGTGTATCCAACGGGCCGTGCAGGCCCACGTGGAGACCTTCCTCTTTGAGGGCACCGAGCTGGTGCTGCGCCCATCCTGCTTCGTGGCTATCACCATGAACCCCGGCTATGCGGGTCGCTCAGAGCTGCCAGATAACTTGAAGGTAGAGATAATGTTGCTGTAGATAAGTAGTTATTGTAGAATGAGCCCATTTATTGAATGGTTTTGATATGTGGCAGCACAATTGTAGACACACCGTGTGTCACCTGTGCTGTGTTTTATAAACTGCATTGACAAATGAATGAATAAACGTGAATGTGTGTGTGTCTACATAGAAAACAAAATGGGTGTAAAAGGAAGAAGTACAAGAGGAAGGTTTAAATCTCCTGCAGATCATGTAGAAGGTACAGTTTAGTTGCATTAGGCAACACTACATTAAATGAAGTTATCATTGGATAAAAGTTATCCGTTGATAAAACCTACGTTCCTTGTATTTTCTCAACCTACCTATATGTTTTTTTGTGATCACATAATCTGCAATGTTGCAATGACATAACTATTACTGGTATTCAAGTAACGTATCACATGTGTATGCTCATACTTTCAGGTACTGTTCAGAACGGTGGCCATGATGGTTCCTGACTATGCCATGATTGGAGAGATCATGCTCTACTCCTATGGTTTCGTTGATGCCAGGAACCTGTCCGTCAAGATCGTGACCACATACCGACTTTGCTCGGAGCAGCTGTCCTCCCAGTTTCACTACGACTACGGCATGCGGGCAGTGAAGGCTGTGCTTGCGGCGGCAGGCAACCTGAAGCTGAAGTTTCCCGAAGAGAATGAGGATATTCTGGTAAGTCTGGAAGAGATTTCTGCCAAGTTTTCTTTTTCTTAACGGTTTCAGCATTGGCAAAGAACTAAGAAAGAAAATCAAAGAGATGGTGCTGGGCCATTGTTCAGTGATTTGGGAAATGCATTCAAAGGAGTTGAAAAGAGGAAACTTTAGTGAGGAGGGAATTCAGACCTGGCAAATGAATGTCTCTGATTTACATTTCTTGTATCTCTTAGTGCCTTTTCTGTAAATTCTGTTACAGATCAGATATAATTGGTCCAATGAAGGACCAAGGAGATACTCTCTCCTCTTAACCCATTGAGGACGAGTCCTGAGTATACTCGTGTAGGTGTCTATGGGAAGTGTGCGTTGTAGCAAAATCGAACCGTCCTCAACGGACTAAGTGGGCTGTCAATTTTCAAGCATATCCTTGAATGTTAGATTTTTAGGACATCTCAGTAACTTGTGTCTGGGCCTCCAATGATTTAACCCCGTCATGGAGGAGTCCCGAGTATACTCGAGCAGGTGTCTGTGGGAAATGGATGTGTTGTAACAAAATCAGCCCATCCTCAACAGGTTAAAGATATGTTTTAATATTTGACAGTGATCTCTTTTCATCCTGGATCATCGGGAATTTCAAACAAGGTATAACCTTGGAAGATTAAACTATTCCTTTGCCCTGTTTTCCTCTGACCAACAGCTGCTCCGATCCATCATTGACGTCAACCTGCCCAAGTTCCTGTCCCACGACATCCCTCTCTTCGAGGGCATCATCTCCGACCTGTTTCCGGGCATCACCCTGCCCAAGGCGGACTACCAGGTCTTCATGGAGGCGGTGATGGAGATCTGCGAGAAGAGGAACCTCCAGCCAGTGGACAGCTTCAAGGAGAAGCTGATCCAGACCTACGAGATGATGATCGTGCGACACGGGTGAGGTCATAGGTCATAGCGGCATGTGTCCTGACATAGGCGATACATACAGAATCTGGAATGTGCAGTGGTGCCCTTTGAGAAATCATGCATGGGGTTTTTATCATGTAGTGTAATGTTTATTATGTGATTTTGTACAGAACTATTTTAACAATAAGGAGCTTTGATCAAGTGTTCTCACAAATGTTCCCCAATGTGTTCTGTTTTTGTGTGTAGTCAATACCACATTTTCACAAGACCTGGTCCTAGCACATGAAGCATAAAGTCATAGTGAATGCATAATTAAGGAGCTTTAGATTTTAGACGCGCAGACGTTCAAAGGAAAAAAACATGTTCTGAGCGTGCGCAGTAGCGCGTGTATAGCCAATCTATTTTTAGCTTGCGTCGCCTGAGTTTTTCACTACGCGTACTAGGCTATTTTCACGTCCGCACAGTTTGCGACGTAGAGAGCTTCTTCATGCACTGATTCTATGGGGGCGCGATTGTATTTTTTATACGTTGCGTCCCAGCGTAATCTAAAGCTACTTTTCCACACGACGCAGGGAGAGGAGAATGTCCAGCGCAAGCGTCGGCTCAAACGTCCGCGCGCAAAAATCTAAAGCTCCCTATTGAATGTGATGACAGAACTTCTATTAGGCGTGTCTATTTGTGTCTTAATCTGTTTCCGCGACATAACTCACATACAGGAAATGCAGTTTTGAGAAAAGAAGTGAAGAGCAGATGACAGACCATGGTTGATATTGTTTGAACTGTACAGTTGCTTTAAATGTAAAAGCCTATAAAGCAGTTGACGGAATACCACTGGGGCATACATGTAGTTCTGTGAAAGGACAAATTTGAGGTAAAAGTCCAAAAATTCTAAAATCAGGGTTCAACAAATTTTGCCCAAAGAGCACAACTTTTGGCACAGCTAAACTGAATCTGACTCACCTTAATGAACTCTTTCCATACTCTCTCTACCCCCCTCCCAATCTTCTGCCAGTTTCATGTTGGTTGGAGAGCCATTCGCAGGAAAAACCCAGGTTCTCCACGTGCTGGCAGACACACTGACCCTCCTCAATGAGAAGGGTCTGAACGAGGAAGAGAAGGTCATCCACCGGACGGTCAACCCCAAGGCCGTCACCATGGGTCAGCTCTTTGGTCAGTTTGACCCGGTATCCCATGAGGTACGATCAGTCAGTGTAAATCAGGCATTTTTTCTTAAACTGCTTGCATAATGATCCATGATATCTGTATGCCAACCTAACTAACTCTGGCCTGTAAGCATATAAAAGCCAGATGAGTTGTTTATTCTGTGTACATATCAAGCAGACCAGGGGGGTGTTTCATCAACGAGTTCGTCGGAGGTTTTCACCGACAAATTTTCCATCAGCCAATCAGACGCAAGGATTTCAGTAGCTTTTAACAGTTGTCAGTGTAAATCACTGACAAAAAGTTTGATGAAACAGGCCCCTGATTCATTCTTTTTCCTTTCTAGCATAATGTTGCAAAACATATTTACACTAAGAACCTTTGCGTGTTGGTCTGCAGTATTTCAGTAGAGGGATGGTAGATTTCAGTTCAATGAATGAAAGTGTGTTCTAATGCAAAATTGCCCATGTAGTTATCATGATTTGAATGGAGCAAATATTATGAATGTCATCTTCTTTTAATCCTTTCAGTGGACGGACGGAATTGTGGCCAACACCTTCCGTGAGTTTGCCTCCACGGACACGCCCGACCGCAAGTGGGTGCTGTTTGATGGTCCCATCGACACGCTGTGGATTGAGAGTATGAACACTGTGCTGGACGACAACAAGAAGCTGTGTCTGATGAGCGGTGAGATCATCCAGATGTCGCCTCCGATGAGTCTCATCTTTGAGACTATGGATCTCTCACAGGCCTCGGTGAGTTTGTACTATAGAAATAAAGACTAACCAATTTTAGGTTTGCTTTATTTGCCTTTTTCTTTTCTGCCCTTAGTTCAGCATTGAGCTTTGTTGTTATTGAAAGGTTATCTTCCTTCTTTTTTTCCTCCTCACTTTAACTCCTTCATTGGTATCATTCTTCATGAAAAACCAGTCATATTTCAGGTCCTTCAACTTTTTTGTTCCTCATATGTTTCCTTTTTTCTATATTTATTAGGCATAAAGTAAGATTTGGTATTACAACTAGAATGTATTTGAAATGAGCCAGAAGTTGCACATTATCAACAAGAATAAAAAAGAATTCATCATTACTTTTCTCCTTTACATCCCCCCCCCCCCCAAAAAAAAACGAACATTAGCCTGCTACTGTGAGTCGTTGCGGCATGATTTACCTGGAGCCATCTAGTCTCGGCTGGCGCCCGGTCTTCAAGTCCTGGTGCAACGACCTGCCGGAGGAGCTGCAGAAGGAGCTGCCGCTCATCAAGGCTCTCTTTGATTGGCTCGTCGAACCCTGCATCGACTACGTCCGCAGGAACTGCAAGGTTTGTTTGAAGACATTCTTTCTATGCTTCATAAAATACTGTGACAGCTGCGACTGTGTCAGGTCATACTGGCCACTTGAGTGATTCAGAGCCAAAGAAAGATGACAGATTAATGTCAGGTATAAGAAGTTAATTCTTAAATTAAGTTAATTCTTGAGTAGATGTAAAGTTTACAAGTGTCTATAGATATTTTCATTTATATCATTTCATTTATATCATTTTATAGTCCATATCTTTTATTAAATGTGACCATGTATAAATGCATTTAACAAATTCACTGATATGTTCTGTTCCAGGAATACGTGGCAACAAGTATAAACAACATGGCGCGCTCATTGATGTACTTCGTGAGGATGTTCATGGACGACAACCTGGCCAACTGTGACCCAAAGAACATGAAGCCGTGGCTTGTTGTAAGTATGGCATGGATCCTTGAGACAGGTCCTTTGCGGTGAGATCTACTGTTCAGAAGATGTAATTCAACTCAAAGTCGTATACATTTGAACTTCATTTGGCCATATGTGCACTTCTGAACAAGAATCACCCTCTGGAACTTTAAATGTTCTGCCAATTGGTTGCATATTGTTGGTAACTTTGTTTACTTTTCCTTTCATCAAATCTTCATTGAGCACTATTTGAGACCATTGCACATTTCAATGGCCATGTTTCATCATCCTACATTGCATGGGTTTTTTAGCTTTGCCAAGTTTTTGTGGGATGGTTATATTGAAGCACTGACTAAAACCTCCATTTTGAATTTGGTCAAAGACTAAACCTCTTTCTTGAAGTAGACTGAAAGCTTGCCTGTAGCTCAGAATTCAAATGTGGCTAAATTAGCAGCTGGTGTCACTGACAAAAATTGGGAATCATAGGTATTTCAATATCATTTGACTGGAGCTTTGTAAATGTATAGAGTGTCCTAATGCATTCAAGCCATACAAGTTCTCATATCCTCCCCCATTGCGATCCCAGAACACCTTCCTCTTTTCCATCATCTGGTCGGTGGGCTGCACAACGGACAACGACGGCCGCAGCAAGTTTGACCTGTACCTGCGAGACATGATCACGGGCAAGGCAGAGGAGCACCCCATCCCGGCGGAGGTGGGCAAGCTGGATGTGCCCCTTCCCCCGGAGGGGATGGTCTACGATT
The DNA here is from genome assembly GCF_964275005.1 of Diadema setosum. NCBI lineage: Eukaryota > Metazoa > Echinodermata > Echinoidea > Diadematoida > Diadematidae > Diadema > Diadema setosum. The sequence continues at coordinate 30,945,221 of NC_092686.1, forward strand.
ACCTCTTTGAGGTGAGTCTCTTCTTCGGCTCTTGCCCTTTCGAGTAGGCCAGTTGCCAACAGACGGTTTATTCGAAATTCAGTGATCAAAAATCACTGATACACCGGAAGGTAGTGTGCAATGTATCCATTACCGTGTCTTTAAAACTGATTCAGGCATCATCCATTTCTGTGACAAATTAGAGTGGTTGTTGCCTTTATGCCATCAGATCATAGATGCAGCTGGACAAAATTAGTGATTTGAAGGGAAAGACAAATTAGCTCCTATTACATTACAAGTGGTTGGCAAGATGATATCATTTTGAGGGATATTGAGATTTACGACAGTTTAATTGGTGTTGAATCGCATGAACATTCATTGAACTTATGTGAGTAAGAAGAATCAATGGCTATGGAGGATATCTTTTTCTTCTTCATCATGATCAATATTGGAATATTTAGAGAACAAGGGAATATATAACAATGATATATCAGACCTGATTCCACATGCAATGCATAATTCAGATTATGTTAATGTATCGCTTATGCTCGTATATTTTTGATGGACTGAATCAGTACAAGGCCAGGGGCAAATGGACACACTGGAATGACACAATCCGGAACATGGACATCGGGCAAGGCCGCAAAGTGCAGGAGATCATCGTGCCGACCATGGACACAGCACGCTACACTTACCTCATGGACATTGCCATCAGACGAGAAAGGTGAAACACAATAAAATGACTACTTACCCCACACATTTTCCCATCTCATCTCTATCGATGGTGATTCTTATGCAGTGAACGTCGAAACATGACTCAGTTTCAAGATATGATTCCAGTGACTAATTATAGACATGATCCATATAAAGCAGATTTCTTTATTTGCAGTCCATCTTAGTCTTCAGCTCGTGAAGTCATTCCACAATATATGTGGTTTGTAAAGTGATAACTGATCTAATTCTGATATTCTTGCTGCATAAAAATAATGATATCCTAATGATGCGGTTAAGCAAGACATCCACTTTCACTACTTTCCTTTTTAGAGCAAGATACTGATGATGGTTGAACTGTTTCTATCCATTAGCTTACTGGAACAAAATGTTGAAAACTATAACTATTTCCCTCAAGTACATTTATTTCTTTGATCTGGTATCTTATGTATTTCTGATAAAATCATTAATGAGTTATAGTTCTTTTGTAATAATCATTCGAGTGTGATATTGTCCACTTGTTTTCAAGAGATGTTAAGCTTGTTTTTTACGTGTTTGTGTGATGTTGTTGTTTTTTGGGGGTCACGTCTCAATAAAAATCACCCTTATTCTCTACCACCAGGGCTATCCTGTTTGTCGGCCCTACGGGTACCGGTAAGAGTGTGTACGTCAAGGATAAGCTGATGAACAACCTGTCCAAGGATGACTACCTGCCGCTCTTCATTAACTTCTCAGCCCAGACCAGTGCCAACCAGACACAGGTTCGTAGATACCAGAACTTTATCAAACTACAGTGGCCATCCTTCACTAACCCCTGATACAGAGGCCTGTACAATGTTTACCTTCAGAAGAAACATATACTTATATTCAAGTTTCAAGTTTCTTTATTTCACCAAAGCAAGAAATATATTACAAGCAAACACATACATCAACATTAGAATACAATAACAGTTAACATATCAGTTGAATATTGGAAAAAGAGAATAGCAAAATAGAATGACAATTATTCAAACATAGACTTACAGGTATGCTATGTGTGATTTCAAGGAGGGAGTATCTTAACCCTACCCAAGCCAGATTTTTTCAGTTTGTCGAGAATGTCGAGAACATTGTTGGAGGGTGTTTTTTTTTTTTCCATTTTAGTTTAGTTTATTGTTATCTAAATGTGACAAAGTTTATTTGACACATTCTATGTGAAATCAGGCATTAGGTACCAGGCAGTAATTAGTGTTGTAAGCTAAATTTCATTCTTGTGGGTCATAATCTATCTTCTTTAACATTAATTTCCTGAGTTGTCTGAGTTTCGCTATACTGAGGTGTCTAAATAATCTATGCTGTGAATCTGCAGGACATCATCATGTCCAAGTTGGACAAGAGGCGGAAGGGCGTGTTTGGTCCACCCATGGGCAAGCGGTCAGTCATCTTTGTGGACGATCTCAACATGCCGGCCAGGGAGGTGTACGGAGCCCAGCCACCCATTGAGCTCCTCCGACAGTACTTTGACCACAAGAACTGGTCAGTTTGTTCTGCAGTCCATTCAACTCACTTTCACTTTTACTGTAGTTTCCAAAGTCAGACACTTTTAGACACTACGTTGATCTTGTAGTTTCTTCCATAGATTATGATGTGTGCATCATATTTTGAATATAATGTCCTCAGAGTGATAGGTGAAAGTTGTGCGAAAAGGAGAATCAGAGTAGAAACAGATTATGGATAAAAGTCTTCCACATTAAAGAAAATTGTTTTGATATCTTGCATCCCTTATATGCTGTTTATGTTTTGTGTGTACAACTTCTTGAAAATTTAGGGATATTACGAGAGTGTTGAGACAGGTTTGCATTTAATGCAGCCAGAATAGTTTTTGAGGAAGACTAATTCTAAGATCATGTTGTTTTGAAGAATTGTTGTCACTCAGGTAAGTTTTGTTTTACTCATAAGAGACAAGAAAAAAAAAGAGCATTGTAAATCTTGGCAAAGAATAACTGTGTACACACACGCACACGCTCACACACACCAAATAGTCTTCTTAGTTTGGTGCTTCTTTTTCATGTCTTGAATTTGGTTTGAATCATCCACTTTATAAATAGGAAGTATTGTATTGAAGAACATGAATCAAATAATGAAATAGTACTGATTATTTTATTTAAAAACAAGTCTAAATGATTTTAATATTGTATTTGATGCAACGATCTGAGTTCATCAAAAATGAGCAATCTTGTCTGATATATCAAAATGGGAAAGGTTGATGAAAATCAATTAAGTTTTGTTGAAATTGATTGAAATCTTAGAAAAAAATTATTTAAAGAAATTATAAAGAATTTTAATGGAGTAAATAATATTTAATCACCCATATAAATCATGATTCATGATGGTGTGTTTGCCTGACCTAGGTATGACAAGAAGGACACCAGCAAGATCAGTCTGATCGACATCCAGTACCTGTGTGCCATGGGCCCACCGGGCGGGGGCCGCAACCCCATCACGCCCCGATTCCTGCGCCACTTCAACGTCATCGGCATCGTTCCCTTCAACGATGAGACCATGCAGAGGATCTTCACCACCATCGTCAGTTATTACCTCAGGGTGAGTTGCTGTCCGCTCCTCTTCTGTTCATTTTAGAATTGCAATGACTGGAATTACAGAGGCATTTCAAATCTAGATTTATGTGAATTGTTATTGCATAAATGTGCGTCTAAACACATTGGGTACTCCAACATATAGGCCTGTCCAGCGGTGACACGCAAATGTTATATGCAAGGTATGTTTGTTTTGCATTAGTTGCAGTCTACGGACGAAATTCAAACAATGTTTTGATTTTAAATTGCTTTCGTGAATTCCTGCCATGGTCTGTTTTCAGCCATCTCTGTCAGAGGAATAAGGTGATTTTTTTTTTTTTCTCAATTTCCTCAGTGAAATTAGTGGTTCCATGCAGTAGATCAGGAAGTTAATGTTAAATTATCTTGGATCTAGCTAACAATGAAGTAAGAGAACTGAACAGATTAGTAAATTACATGAATTGGACAAATAGTAAACAAAGGCAAGTGCTGGAAGCTTGAATATCTGTTTATCTTTCAACATCAAATACTGTGGGGCACTCGAGTACCCATTTTTTATGTTATACTTGTACAGTACTTATCACTACTATTTTGGCACAATAAAAAACAAAAACAAATATGAGGATCTATTTCGTAGACTGAGGTTGTTAGTCCTACGTAATTTTATAGAGCGTTGGAAGTGAGCTTGTTGTCTTTAAAAGTAAAAATTAAATAGCATTTCTATGGAGAAGTTAAATATTTTACTCATATTTGTTTGGTGGACTATCAGGCCAACGAGTTCCCTCCAGAAATCTTCACCTGCGGCAACATGGTGGTGACTGGCACCATGGAGGTGTACAAGCAGGCCATGGCCAACCTCCTGCCCACGCCGGCCAAATCCCACTACACCTTCAACCTGCGCGACTTTGCCCGCGTCGTCAACGGCGTGCTGCTCGTCAAGAAGAAGGCGGTGGAGAACAAGCGCACGTTTACGCGGCTCTGGGTGCACGAGGTCTTCCGCGTCTTCTACGACCGCCTCATCGACGACGCAGACAGGGAGTGGCTGTTCAAGTGAGTCTTCGCTCATTTGTCGTCGTCATTTCTCTGTCTTGAGTAGTTCCCACTGCCATCTTTATCGCAAACACTTGTATAATATTTTCACTGATGGTCCTTAAACAGTAAGGTCACGCATGGTTAAACCATCTTCTTGAAGTACACAGCTGTTCATGAATACTCCTTGTGAGACAGAAAAAGAGGTTAATTGTCACTAACTCAGTGTAAGTGGTAATAGTTCAAGATTTTGCTGGTACATGTGTTTTCTTTTTGGCTTTGATTGGTCCCATTGGTCCAACTTGTGTAGTATAAAGTTCCTTGGTGGCAACAGAATTAAAGTCGCTCTTGAGTTATCCCATTTTAGCTTCACTAAGTCTGTTGGACAGGTGACCAGTGGCTAAATTCAGCTTGTAAGTAGGAAACAAGCAAGGGGAAATCACACTGTTTATGCATGTATTCTGAAAGCCTACTCTCTTCTTGATGAAGCGTATCAATTATAGTTAATGTTTGTTTTTCTCCAGAAAATCCTTAGTTCTTCAAAATTCAGTAAGCCTATTTAGCAGTGCACAGGAAGGTGACATTATCATGCTCATTAGACCGCACGACCTAACAGCTCTCAGGATTCATGATAACAGCCATCTTCCCTTTAGTCCCATTGATATGATGAGATGTCGTAGTCTTGATTCGTATCAGTGCTCACCTTCTCAAGCTGTGACCTTTGACACCTCTCTCTCTCTCTCAATCCCATTAGGTTGTGTCAGACCCTGGTGAAGGATGTCTTCAAGGACAGCTTTGAGGCGGTCTTCGAGCACCTGGACCCGGACAAGCGGGGCATCAAGCAGGACAACATGCGTTCGCTGATGTTCGGCGACTACATGAACCCTGAGGCAGAGGACGAGGACAAGATGTACGAGGAGGTCAAGTCGGTGGAGGAGTTCAACAAGGTGGTGGAGTATCAGCTGGATGAGTACAACCAGATGCACAAGACCGGAATGAACCTTGTCATCTTCCGGTAAGCCTTTGTTTTGTGTTGCAGAGCCCGACTCCAAATTGTGTTCCTCCGTCAGCTATAAATCCCATATTATGGTTTCCCCCACCCCCGAAACTCCTCCGCCTTGAACACTCCCAATATTTTAATTACCCAGGTTGAAGGCAGTGTGGTCATTGACCTTTCTTCCTCAATGGAGTCATTTAATGTTTTGTTTGTTTGTTTGTTTGTGTTTTTTTTTTTTTGGGGGGGAGGGGGTAGTTCTCATAGATTAAAGTAATTAATCCAGATGTACACTGCACCTCAGTGAAATTGTACTTTATTGATATTTTTCTGATACTGATGGTAGGATGACTGGTGTGATAAGAACACGGTAAGTATGAGCTACAGATGGAATCATGCTGATAATTGGGACCTTAGTGGTTTTTGGAAGCAAAGCATGGCTTATGCTGACGTACAATAAGCTGTTCCCACTTATTCTTTGGGGGAAACCTTCACTTCTTTTGTCATGTAAAAGGACACCTTAACAAATACAAGTAATACAAAGCAATCAAGTAAGGTTATGTGTCCATTCCTACTGTCTGAGACAAAGAAATATCTCTGATGGTGTTGGAATAAGCAAACACAAATTAACTATTCATGTCTCTGTTGAAACATGATATTGCAGATATGTTCTGGAGCACCTGTCCCGCATCAGTCGAGTGCTGAAGCAGCCAGGAGGGAACGCCATGTTGGTGGGTGTAGGGGGAAGCGGACGACAGTCCCTCACGCGACTGGCCGCCCACATGGCCGGCTTCAGCCTCTTCCAGCCCGAGATCTCCAAGAGCTACGGCAAGAACGAGTGGCGGGAAGACCTCAAGGTGAGATGTTGAAGCTGGCACCTTCATATTTTTTTTTCACCAGCTGTAGTGGTATTTATTCATAGCCTCCATGCCTTACAGAATTGTATGATATTATTGCACCTGAAATTATTGTAGAGTGTTGTTTCAAAATTTCCCAAAGGAAATTTTGAATTGCCACAAACTGATGCTCGAGTTGTATGTGTGTGTATGTACTATTAGGCAAGGCATACTTAATTTCACCTCCTTGATAATGGAATAATGACAGATATGATCTCACCTGAAATTGATTTTAGATTTGTATAGATGTTGAAATAGAACTTGACACATTCAAAGAGATAAAATGTGAACTGAGGAAAATCTGTGTCATCCTGAGGTTAAGTTGCATTTCCTGGTGAAGAACAGTTTCACATTCCTGTGGCACAGACTGCTTTCTATCCCAAAGCTAAACTACATTGTATAGCAGGTTCTGAGAGATACATGCAATACATTGGTAACGTACACAATATAAGCGAAGTGATCACTATCTACCTTGACTGTGGAACTAAACTTGTGCACCCTGCTCTCGCCTCCTTGATAGTCCCTGCTGAAAAATGCCGGTGCCTTGGGTAAGCCCACAGCCTTCCTCATCACAGACACACAGATCAAGGAGGAGTCCTTCCTTGAGGACATTGACAACCTCCTCAATACAGGCGAGGTGCCAAACCTCTACGCCGTGGACGAGAAGCAGGAGCTTCTTGAGGTGAGCAGGCAGCATTCATATTTGAGATACCATGGTGTCAGCTTAGCAACAGCCATTCAGGCCTTTATATGTCTAGCTGTTGCTATAGTGACTCCAATTTATGTTATGTTACATGAGTTATGCAGGTTCTTACGAACAGGGCTCATGTGGTGGATATTCCTTTTTGCTATTACCATGTTCTTTCTTTTGCTTTCTAGTAAATTTTTTTTCATCAAACATCTATTCAGAGAAAAGGCAGTCATCTCTATCTTTATGCAGTCCACTACCATGGTACTCTTTAATCACATTTAAAAAGTAAATTGTTTGTCATGTAAATGAATACTAGACCTTTGCTCTGGTATGAGTGTAAATAAACTTCACGTATTTAATATTGAGAGACACAAAGGTACTTCTGTCAAGCTTTATGCATTTTTAAGTGAAAAGAATAAACAATTTGGTCTAATGTAGTTGCACTGATGTCATTGCTGAACTTTTGCTTCTGTAGCACACATATTGCAGCACTGTTTGAACCTTTCTTTGTAGATTGTGATATTTGATATGCAAGTTATCTAATCAATTACCATTGTCCACACTGATTGTGTTTCCCATACTTTACTCAAATCACAGGCTGTCAGACCAGTTGCCCAGGCAGGCGACAAGAATGCCGACTTCAGTCCCCTCGCCCTCTTCGCCTTCTTCGTCAACCGCTGCAAGGAGAACCTCCACATCATCATCGCCTTCTCCCCAATCGGTAACACCTTCAGGAACCGCCTGCGCCAGTTCCCCTCCCTCATCAACTGCTGCACCATTGATTGGTTCCAGGTTGGTCCACACTTACGTCTGCAGGGGGATTCAATGAGTCAGATACAGTAGCCTTCATTCAGTTAAAATAGCTGTAAACTAATGTACTTTCTTGTGGACTCAGTAGCTATTGAGGGTTTTTACTTTCTTTTTGTCATTCTTGGTTTTGTGAGATGTATGAATTGGTTGAATTAGATTATTTTCTTCAAGAGATCTTGAACAGGGGTTTGGAAAGTTTAACCCATGTGCAACGTTGATACGTACTACAGCATCTGTGAAGAAACTCCGGTACAGTCTACATGCATATTGGTGTGAGAAGAACAGGTTATCAAATTTAAATGAGCATGTATGCTGCTGTCCTTCAGTTGTGTATCATTTGTTGTAAGCGATCCAAACTACACAAGCTGCTCCCACATACTTATCTGCATTAATTATGTTGTCTTCCATTGCAAGGCGTGGCCTGAAGATGCCTTGGAGAGGGTGGCCAACAAGTTCCTGGAGACTGTGGAGATGGAGGAGGAGGAGCGTGGTAGCGTGGTCCACATCTGTAAAAGCTTCCACACCAGTGCCAGGAATCTGTCTGAAAAGTGAGTCATCGTCCTTCCTCTGGAAATCACATATCATGGACTGTCAACATTCTGCACCATGTTTAGAAAATTACAGGTCTACTCTATTTGAAGATATGCTGCTTTGTTATTACTAAAGCAATCATTGACTCTATAGACTGCAATTATCCATGTAATGTTACTGTGCAAATACAAACTGGAAGAACATGTTTAGCATTTCTGATTTATGTGCAAGCCCCCCCCCCCCACCCCCCCCCCCCAAAAAAAAAGGAGAAAATATCAAAGGAATGCAAAAAGGGAGTTGTGTTATAAATTGTCCTGAGAAAGAATTTGGTGATATCATGTCATACTTGCTTCCCTGTGTACCTCAGGTTCTTTGAGGAGCTCGGCAGACACAACTATGTGACCCCGACCTCGTACCTAGAGCTGATCTCGGCCTTCAAGACGCTGCTGGGCAAGAAGCGGGACGAGATCGCCAAGGCCAAGCGCCGCTACGTGGTGGGCCTGGAGAAGCTGAAGTTTGCCGAGAACCAGGTGGGCGAGATGCAGGTGGAGCTGAAGGAGCTCCAGCCCAAGCTGGTGGTCGCCGCGGAGGAGAACGAGAAAATGATGAAGGTGAGTTGAAAATGGAGGTCCCTTGTGTGGGAGAGACAGAGACAGAGGCAGTAGCCACAGTCACACTGGTAAAATATAGCAGAGTTTAACTTTGAGAAGTCTTTGCAAAGTTTGCTCGTCCATCCACACTGGCGGCCAAACTTCTTGAAGTTTCGGTTCTGGAAGCTTGGGTCACTGATGTGCATGCACAACATAGTGTAGAATTAATAAGTGTGTACCATCTGACAGCTAATGATTGTGACGTAACAATGCACACACATATATCGCAATGAATGCACGCTATGGAGGCACTGCAATGAACACGCGCTTCGGATGCACTGCAATGGATTGGTCTTGTGACAGATTTCACAAAAATTCAGTTGTGTGTGTCCAGACAGCATAAACCTCGAGAACTTAAACTTTGCAAACTTGGTTGGGTTCTGGAGTTAAGAACTATGCATGTAGGAGTAAATGTTCATGAAATCTATATAGAATTGAGAGATTATTGTGCGTTCTTTGTTTTGGTGCCTCCAGTTTCTACTTTTCACACTTTACATTGTTCATATGATTATAATTATGATTATGATTATCATGGAATTACACTTTACACACTTGTGCTTCTCTGCTTCTAGTGTGTAACTATTGCAATTTTTGTGTACACTGTATATCATGGGTACACCATCAATGAATAGCTCCATCTCACATGTCTCATGAACTACATCATAAGTCAGAGATCGCCTTGTTTCTTGTCCCTGTGCAGGTGATTACGAAGGAGTCAGTAGAAGTCCAGGCCACAAGCGAGATCGTCAAGAAGGACGAGGCGTCGGCCAATGAGCAGGCAGCCGCAGCCCAGGCCCTCAAGGATGAATGCGAGAGTGATCTGGCCGAGGCCATCCCTGCACTTGAGGCTGCCCTTGCTGCTCTCAATACCTTGAAGGTATCTTCATCCTTTCTCTCTTGACATGAGATCCATAAAAGGGATGGCTCCTAGCTTGACATGATTACTTGTGTGGTATGACAAACAGTAACTGGGACATAGGAATTATGCTTTAATAATTTCTATACAAAGAAAATTCTTGTGTATTGCCATGTATGGAAGATGTCCAAAGTTTTGATAGAAAGTAGAAGTAAATTGAATAAATATCTAACTTTAAACTACTAGACTAGTATTCTTAGCACAAACTAGTAGCATGCTACATTTTTACAAGAAATGTCACATTTTGGGCGGCCTGAGAATAGAAATTGGACCAGATATAAGAAAAAAAAAATCTGCAACTGTCTGGGATAATTTAGAAGATATTGACCTTAGCTGTTGAACCCTAGAGGTTGGGGTGAAAATGATTGTCTGTTTCGTGAAGATTAATTGCAGATAGCCCATAGATACGATGTTTCGCTTGCTGCTGCTGCTGAGCTTCATCAAGTACAGTGATAGAAACATCATAAGACCTATCTATGGTTGCCGATATTCTTCACAAGACTGATGTTTTCACTCTCAATGTTGTAGGATTTGGGATATTGTTCTAAATGTGATAACCAGGCCACATCTATCATACAAACCCTCTGGTCAGGTCTGGAGTCTTTTGTAACTTATTTCTTGCTACGAACCTGCTCTTTAACCCATCATGCCCTGTTGTCCTAAACTTTGCAGCCTGCTGACATTGCCGTGGTGAAGACAATGAAGAACCCACCATCCGGCGTGAAGCTGGTCATGTCAGCTGTCTGCGTAATGAAGGACATCAAGCCCGAAAAGATCAACGACCCCGCGGGTACTGGAGGAAAGATCCTGGACTACTGGGGACCCTCCAAGAAATTGGTTGGAGACATGAACTTCCTCAACATGCTGAAGACCTATGATAAAGACAACATTCCGGTATACAGAACTCTATATTTTGTTTAATATTTCAAATTAAATGACCAAAATGAAAAAGAAAATCCATACAAAAATTATCCAGGAATACTGTGACATATTCTGGAGGTATATAAGTCACTTGAACTTCTTGTAAATGTTAAGCTACAAGACTAGTCTTTAGTGAAAATGAAATGTATCATGGTGTTTCTCTTACCTTTGTCTTGAAAAGTTGAGTATTTCAGCTGTGTAGTGTTTCTTGCTGCATATAGTGATTGTGATGTTTAAAAATCAGTTTGTGAATAGAGCTGTTTGCTCCAAAGTTTCCCAATTAAATGATAAATTGTAGGTAACATATTATGTGTGTCAGTTCTCATATTCAAGTGAAGTGGCTTACCTATATCTTAAGGTATTTAAAACTTCTCATTTTCCTGCTGGCGTGAAAAAAGACATCATGTTTCATGTGCTTCTCACCATTTCTAAGCAATAACTGTAAAAATCATATGTTTGTTCAAATTGGACTTCAAATCTGCTTATCTAATTATTTCAAGTCCTTGCAGTTTTTGAACCAAGAGCTGCCACTCACTGTGCACTGTCTGCTGTATATTCAGTCTATCAATTAAAACTGCAACAAATACATGATAGTGCATGAAATTGATACAAATTAACGCTTAATGGATGTCATAACTATCTGATGTTCTGGTTTAAAGGTTTGGGAAGAAATATTAAGCAGTAGCTCCTAAACGTGAAATACAAGAATCAATGCATGCATCTTCTCCTAGGTTAGGAAACTGCACTTAGGTCATGCAAAATAAATAGACTGTAAACTCATACACATTTTTTTTTGTGTGTGTGGTTTTTCCAAATAGGTGCCTACCATGAAGAAGATCCGCACAGAGTTCATCACCAACCCCGAGTTTGACCCGGCCAAGGTGGCCAAGGCCTCCTCGGCTGCCGAGGGCCTGTGTAAGTGGGTGATGGCCATGGAGGTGTACGACCGGGTGGCCAAGGTGGTGGCTCCAAAGAAGGAGAAGCTGAAGGAGGCTGAGGAGTCCCTAGCTACCACCATGTCGATCCTTAATGGTGAGAGAGAGATATCACACTCTGTCCACATAATGATAATAATTATGATATGAATTTATATTGCGCTAAATCCACTCTGTACGAGTGCTGAATGCGGACACATCTTATCATTACTGCATACTGCAAAACAGAAACATTCGCGGCATGAAACTTTGGCATATTGGAGCTGACGGCCTTGTTTGCAGAATGAAACTTTCACTAATTGCAGGCAATGAAAGAATGATGAGTATACTATGCATACTGGATTGTATAGACGAAAACTTTTACATGCATTTTATTTTTGCTAATTGTGGCTCCTCACAAAATTTGTAAAAGTTTCATGCACACGTCCATTTCTGGTTTTACAGTAGCATTAGACACTTCATAGGAACCAGCGGTATCAAGTATACAGTTGTTTTGTCTCAAAGGCTGTCTTTACTTTATGCCATAATGAAGGGTTTAGAAGGGGAAAAGAAGTATAGATTTTGATTATTTCTTTCCCACTGAGATATACGCAAACATCAAATGCAATGTTTAAAATTGTTGTATCATTATCAAATTGACCAAGTGCAGAAATTTTGTAACTGCACATCACATGCTCAAATGTGTAACAGACATGCTTCATTGATGTGATCATATAAATGCGCAAATTACTCCAAACACTCAGCAGCAACATATATCTGACAATGACAGATGTTGCTGCAAGGGACACAGCAACAATGACAGTGAAAAGCAATAACAGTATTATGTCTATATTCAGCACATTGTGGCAAATGACTCTTCTTTAAACCCCAACAGCCAAGCGGGCGGAGCTGAAGGCAGTGGAGGACCGCCTGCAGAACCTGAAGGACCAGTTCCAGGAGATGACCGACAAGAAGGACCAGCTGGAGAAACAGGTGGACCTCTGCGCCAAGAAGCTGGAGAGGGCGGAGAAGCTCATTGGTGGTCTCGGGGGCGAGAAAGAGAGGTGAGAGGAGAAAATCCTCCAGGCGTCTTTTTTTTTTTTTTTTTAAGAAATAAACTTTAAGCCGTGTTCATACAAAATGATAATGAGACTCTTATCATATTATAATGCTTTTCAATATGATTGTGATAATTGCTTTAATCCTAATACATTCAAGGATGCACTCCAGCATCACCTCCATTATGATTAGATGCACATTCCCACGTGCATCACAGTGCTGAGTAATATTCTATCCAGAGTTTTTCAGTGTACTAAATCAGATCCAGATTGCCGAAAGCCTCATTTCATCTGATTCTGCCCGGTGTCTGAAGTAATAGCATCTTAGTTGCATAAAATTGTGTTTGTCACCCACAAATTTAATGATGGTACTTTCTAGAGAAACAAAAAAGGTTTTCAACCATGATGTTCAAACTGTGGCACATGGTGATAGACCTCTGTCAAGAGTCAGTCCTGCTCATTCCCTTTGCCTTGAGCGAGTTTAAGCAATCCTTTATCACTGAATCAATTTGAATGTCATGATGATAGAGTGTCCATAGTGGAGACAGAGTTGTGGAGATTGATCTGGACTTGATGTTTTGTATTAAGATGTTTGTGTACTAAGTAATGCTTGATTAAAGGGTGTGTACAGTTCTGGTCGAGATGAAGATTTATCTTTTAACGTTTTGCAAGATATTCAGAAACCACCGTGTGAGATGTCAAAGAGCATGCAATTCTAAGGGGTATCAAAAGTTTTTTTGATGAAAATCGGTTTTGAAATAGCTGAGATATCTAAAAACAAGGTAGAACAAAGAGATCCTAATAAAAGGCGTGGCCTGTCGCCTTTTATTATTATCACTTTTTTCAATATGTCAGCCATTTGAAAACCAATTTTCATCAAATTAACGTTGAATCCTTCTTAAAATTACATGCTCTTTCATAGTTCATAAGAGGTTTCTCATTATCTCACTTAAGAATGTTCTAAACATGAATCCCCACCTCAACCAGTACTGTACAGTCCCTTTAATCTCATTTGTGGCTTTTCAGCAATTGGTGTGTTCGGAGAATTTAGTAGTAAATGAACATACTTTGATGTATACTTTCAATCGTTTCATCAGTGAGACAAGGCAGTTGGACATATCGTGCATTAGCGTACCCGCTTGTAATTGTGTAATGTAGCTTTGATGAGCTCACAAAGCAAAAATATTGAATGGTAAGGACGAGGAATAGAAGTGCTGAATGGAGGAATAAGATGATCTAGGTCTTTGTTTGAAAATAAACAATTTTAAGGAATTTGGTGTTTTATCTACCTTTCTGTTCAGATGGACCATTGCTGCCGCCAACCTCCAGGACATCTATGACAACCTCATCGGTGACGTCCTGATCTCCTCGGGTGTCATCGCTTACCTGGGGGCGTTCACCTCTTCCTTCCGGTCAACCTGCACGAATGGCTGGAGCGCAGTGTGCAAGGTCAGTGGTTCAAGCCTCCCGCTGTAGGCATTTCAGACGATCATGACAGTTCAACTTTGAAGGCTTCCATGGCGGTAGAACGTTGGCCTTTTACCACCCGACAGTTCAACTACTGCCAAACCACAGTCAACCTCAATCTTTTATTATGGTCTTTGCTTACCGTGGAACATGGTATACATTTTATCTGATTTATTTTCTCTTGTGAACATTCAGATTGAAGGAAAAAAGGCGTGTGTATTTTTGGATAACTGCATCATGTATGGTCAGTGACATGAAGCAAAATTTTATGGAAAAGACAAATTTTGGTGTGTGTGTGTGGTATGTGTATGAGTAGAAGAGTTTTGGAAATTTTTTAGGATCACAGCCTAAATAGGATGTAAAGCCCCCTAAAAAAAATCATGTGATAGCAATTATTTGATAGTAAGAATGTCTCAATGACTCTATTGTCCATGCAGGAGAAAGAAATTCCTTGCTCCAGTTCATTCTCCCTGAGTAACACCCTCGGCGAGCCGATCAAAATCCGCGCCTGGAACATTGCTGGCCTCCCCACAGATAACTTCTCCATTGACAACGGTGTCATCGTCGACAACGCAAGGAGATGGTGAGTTATCCAGTCTAGCTGTGTGTTGTTTGGTAGAGCAGCTATCATTTCTTGCACATGTTTTTCTCTTCTCCTCTTACTCTTATTCACTGCTTTTTCTTCTCTTCTCATTCAGTTGTTTTGGGTTTTTTTTTTTCGTCAGCTTTCCTTCTTACCTCCGCCAAGGGAGGAGGTTATGTTTTCGTTACCGTTGGTTTGTGTGTTCGTTTGTTCGTTTGTTTGTTTGTTTGTCCGTGTGCAAAATAACTCAAAAAGTAGTTAACGGATTTGGATGAAACTTGCAGGAAAGGTTTTGAATGATACAAGTAACAGATGATTAAATTTTGGTAGTGATCCAAGAATTTTGGGGGAATTTATGAAGGATTTTTTATATTTTGGCAGGTAGGGTCAATGAACTTGGGAGTTCAGGCTGCGCATATTTGAGGCTTGCATGCGTGCACTAAAGTGCATGCTCTAGTTTGTGCTAGGGCGAGGCGCGCCATGCAGCTGAGGGTTTATGACGTAACAAAGGCTTCTTTATTGGGAAATCGGGCAACTTTCAGCACAAGTACGTATGGGTGATGGAAATCACTGATATCTCTATGGAACAAGATCAGTAGTGAAAATGAGCTGCATGCTTGGCGGAGGTCTGCACTCTCAGAGTGCTTCTCTAGTTTTGTTTTTCTTTTTGGGGGGATGTGATTTCAAGAAATGAATGTTTCCACATTAAATGTTGGAGTTAAGCAGCTGGAAGAGCCATCAGTTTGGATATGTCGTGCAAACTTTGGTTTATTCAATGCAGAACACTGATTTTTTTAATCCATTTCAGATAATCCATTGCAGTTTTCCTATGTAGCAACATGAGTTTATATAATTTATCTTCTCGTTGTGTAAGGAGCCTGTTGGCTACCATGTTGCTCTAAACTGCAGAAGGACCCACCTCAGTTAAGTCAGTCACTAATGTCGTTGACCCCACTGACCATTCCTTCTCATTCTTCAGGCCGCTAATGATTGACCCGCAAGGCCAGGCCAACAAGTGGGTGAAGAACTCGGAGAAGGACAACAAGCTGTCGGTCATCAAGCTGACCGACAGTGACTACATGCGAACCTTGGAGAACTGCATCCAGTTTGGCACCCCGCTCCTCCTGGAGAACGTTGGGGAGGAGCTGGACCCATCTCTAGAACCCCTCCTCCTCAAACAGACCTTCAAACAAGGTGGGTTCTCAAAGAATGTCTGAAAGTCGAATGAATGTCCTGTTATGTCTTTGTATAGCACCCATGGGAATGGTGAGGTTTGCATACACAGTGTTTTCAGTGAAGTCAGACAGTCAAAATCTGTCAAGTGAAGTGAGATGTTTAATCGCATGATACTGGTATGTATACAGTATAAAAACAAACATTTTCTAATGATTGTTATCATTTTAGCGTCGTGCAAGATTATCCATTGCGGTATCACAGACAGACCCTACTCCTAGCACATTATTTTCCCTTTTAATGCACAGAATTTACATGATCAGGGTCTAAAATTCCAAGTAAAGACATGCAGAGTAGAGGATCATGTACAAAACCTTGCACCAAACAAAATTTCTGTGAACATTTCCCCCTCCAATAACTGCCTTCTATACCAGGTGGTATTGACTGCATCAAGCTTGGGGAGAGCGTGATAGAATACTCCCAGGACTTCCGCTTCTACATCACCACCAAGCTGCGCAACCCCCACTACCTGCCCGAGCTCTCCGTCAAGGTCTCTCTCCTCAACTTCATGATCACGCCGGACGGTCTGGAGGACCAGCTGCTGGGGATCGTGGTCGCCAAGGAGAGGTCAGTCCCTGGGGGGTTTATAGAGTGTGGTGGGAAAGAGTAGCCTTTGCTGCCATGTGAAGCTAACACATTCTGATTTTGTTGGGGGAGGCGGGATGGGGAGGGATGGGGGGGTCATGGGTGTGGTGGAGAAGGGGAGCCTTTACTGCCACTTGAAGATAAAGCATTCTAATTTCATCTGTAGATGAGCGGATAGGGCAGAGGGGGACAAGAAATAAAAGTTTGGAAAGTTGTCTTACCTGTAGTTCATGCTTCTTCATCATAAGGGGAAAAAGCTGGGGGATGGCTGTGTTTGAATGAATGTATCAATATGTCCTTCAAAACTTGTTTTTCACTCTGTTAAAAGTATGGATGGATACAATTAGATATAGGTCTTCAGTCCCATGTTATGTCTCAAAACACAAAATCACAATCAGTTCAGACTGCCGGCATGTACTTTTTGTACATCTCTTTTTATCAGGATTTGCTTCTGATGTCTTTTTGGTACACAAAACATTTATGGCATGACTTTTAGATTTTCCTCAAGGTTTAGTTCGAAGGAATAAGGTTTTGATACCTGTTTGAGGAAGAGACATCGATTCAACCACGCCTACTTTTCCCTCCTTCGCCCAGGCCGGAGTTGGAGGAGGAACGGCAAGCCCTCATCCTGCAGAGTGCTGCCAACAAGAAGCAGCTGAAGGAGATTGAGGATAAGATCTTGGAGACGCTCTCCTCTTCCGAAGGCAACATCCTGGAGGATGAGAGCGCCATCTTGGTCCTCGACTCGTCCAAGGTGCGTCCCCGTTTGACCCTACACGTGCTGATCTAATTTTCAAATAAAAGTTTGATTTGAATTCAAAAGAGTTGAATAGTACGTACTTGCACAAAGAAGGCTAATTTAGGTGACTGCTCAAGCAATCTAGCAGATGTATACCCAAAAGCCTTTCCACTAAGCAGGCACATTGGATATAATTCACATAAGACAGAAACCGTAAGACTGAAATGCATTTGCAAACAGTGATGCAGATGGTTTTATTGATTGGCAGTCCGTCATACAAGTATAATTACTGTACCTTTCTAGCCTTTATGCAGTCCAATAAGTATTGCAGTTTGACATGAGCTTTTAAGAAAAATAGTAGTGAATTAGCCCCATTCACACTTGGCAAGTGAATTCACGTTAGCCTTGTCAAAGCGTACCATCAATTATGCTATTGTGAACTCGTAGATATTCCCGTTCACATTTAACACTCAATGTGTGATAATGCAACTGCTGATTTCATGCGTTTCTCTTTTCTTTTTCTTTTTTCAAAATGTGCTCTAGGTGCTTTCGGACGAGATCTCCAAGAAGCAGAAGATTGCCGAGGAAACGGAGAAGAAGCTGAACGAATCCCGCGCCGGCTACCGCCCCATCGCCAAGCACTCCAGCGTGCTCTTCTTCTCCATCGCCGACCTCCCCAACATCGATCCCATGTACCAGTACTCCCTGACCTGGTTCGTCAACCTCTACATCAACTCCATCTCAGACAGGTGAGTGTAGAGACCTAAAAAAATGAGATGCAAGGCAAGGGAACTCTCCTTCCTGCCCTCCACGATTTTAAACAGAAATGTTCTTTTGGAGTCAAATTTATTTCATGAATTAATCTGTTCTCATACAGAAAATTTAGTGCAAAGCTTATTAGATCTTTTGCCTATATATCATTAATATTGCAAGAAAAAAAGATGGAAAAATGAGGTTGGTCTTTTGTCTAATAAGTTCATTGAACAAACCTCATATCTTTCTCTTCCATATTTAAGTCCTCTTTCTTTTTCATTTATAATCATTTCACCAATATCTTAACTGTGTCCTTTCAGTATCTTCACGTCAGTCCACCCCTTTCTTTTATTTGTCCTTTTCTTCTCCCATGACCAATTTTCAATGTTCTGTCTTTACGTCTTGATTTCGCTTTCGTATTTTTGAGGCATAAAGCAATACTTTCTTTTTTGGTGGAGCTATTAGACTTGTTCATGCATGCTGAAATAAAGTATGAGATATATTGACTGAGATTCTAGAGTGTAGACATCATCACATGCCAGAATCCCTTTGAATCCAATTTTCTCATACTCATGCATGGGTCTAAAATTTGAGAGACTGTGTATAATTTCTGTTTGTTTGTTGTTGTTTTTTCCTCTCTCAATCAGCAACAAGTCCAAGATCCTGGAGAGGCGTCTCCGATATCTGTCCGACCACTTCACGTACAACCTTTACTGCAACGTCTGCCGCTCCCTGTTTGAAAAGGACAAACTCCTCTTTTCCTATCTCCTCTGCATCAACATCCTCTTGTAAGTGTTGCTGAAAGCTACCCTTAGAGAAATTAATGGTAGATTATTGATAATAGTTCTATCTCTATCTTCATGTCATATGCGCACTATCCATACCTGCGAATCTTAGTGTGCCATTTCTTTCGGATTAGAGACTTTTGATATCTTTGTTGTGACATGATGCATCAAGAATTCAGTAGTCCCATCTCCATGTCATATACATACTATCAATATCTATGAATCTTCATCAATTTGCCGTCTCTTTTTGGATTTGAGACCATTGCTATATTTGTTGTGACATGATGCATGAAGATTTCCCCCTGCCGTTTTCTTTTCCTGCTGACCTACCTGCGAACTCTATGCCTATGTGCCAGTCATTGGTTTGGCAGCAGCATGAGAATGATGGTTTTCTATCATATTACTTGATTATGGAGCAATAATGTCTTGCCCACTTTTTTCTTTCATTGTAGCTGTGTGATGCTTTCTTTGCAGCATTGTAATGTCTTTTAGCTGTATCACTCTGGCATGTATCTCATATACTGTCATCTCGATTTGAATACAGTGTACTGAAGACTACACACTTTCTTCATCTGAAACTAGTCTACATTTGAACGTCTACATCACCTGTCGTATCAATCAACCACATCGGTTTCCATACCATTACTACTGTTTATGAGACTTGTACACAAGGTCATTTTCACAATGGATTCGATTGTTTACATGTATATCTTACAGATTGAAATAATTATCAGAAGTACGAAAGTTACACGTAATGAATTATAGACTGAGAACAGACGTAGCCATAATGTCGTGCATAGAGTGTAACCTAAATGACATACTTCATCTACAACTATATGCAACATCTCGATCACCACTGGATGACCAAGTTCATGATATTTTTCATTTATTGAACTGACATCTGTCACTTCATACTAGTTTGTTTGCATCATGCTTTATTTTCTGTGTCAACATCTGCGCATGTCTTCATGTATCATGCCATTATTTTTCCCTCCATCGAAATACATCCACTTCTTTTTTTCACAGGGCCGCCTCTGATACGTAAGTGTGAATTTAACAGGATTTATTGACACTAACACCAGAGTTCTTTTCCAGTAACACAGCACTAATGTGGATTTGTTTTTGGTTTGTGCATAGTTTGGTGCATTTTTCTGTCTGTTTTTTTAATGGGTCTTCTGGGTGTATTAGTGGAGTTTTGCTCAACTTCTTGACTAAAGCAAAGGAGATTCTTTCTAATTACTTTCCTTCCTCTGTGTGTGTGTGTGTGAGTGTGAAAAGGGGTATCAAATGTTATGGTTCTGTGCTAGATTAGTGGTATTCATCTAACTCTGCCTGTACTTGTTTGATGTTAACTTTGTGAGAATGAGATTCGTATTTCGATGAGTCTTGCTATGATTCTGTGCTAGGGATTGCTGTTTTCTAACATTGTGAAAGTTTGGCAAGTTATTGGACTTAGCTTTAAGACATTATACTTTTAAGCTGAACTTACTCTGTAGAAGTTGAACAAATATGACATGAAAGAAAAATTATATATAGTTTTGTTGGGATTTTTTTCAGTCTGTAAGACTTGAAAGCCTGTAACATACAGACTTTTGATTTTATAACTCTCTATAGTCATGTTCAAGTTTTGTTACGGTTTTTATTTATGCTACGGCTTTTTTTTTTTTAAGTATCTAAGCTTTAAACTGTTGGGGATCGCAATTAATATGAGATATTTTGTAGCGTCGAAATTTTCAAGAACTTTGTGTTCCACTGAACACAGGCAAGTGTAAAAACACACAAATAGTTTTTTTTTAACTCTTTCAGTCATGTACAAAAATACTATAATTTTCAAACTGACAAACTAGTAAGGTGTACTGCGTTTGGCCCAGCGCACAAAAAACGAAATGTATTCAAGTTTCCGCTTTTTGCAGTCTATCTCTGCACAATGACAATATATTCTGTGAACTTTTGTCAGCTTTTAAGGCCTGATTCCATCGACTGATATTCGTCAAATTCTGTCCTTCTTTTGTACATCCTTAGATGCCTCCCGTAATTCACTCTTTACTCGTTAAAGAAGTTTAATTGAAAAATCAAATAGACTTTGAGTCTCCTCTGAGGATTTGTGTAATCTTGTAAGGAATAGAGAGGTGCACTTGTACACTTTTCTCTTGAGTGGTGTTTGAACAGTAATTCATTCATTCTTTTAAAAATGTTGTGTTTAGTGAAAAATCTTGTGAGTTTGTTTGTGTTTGGTGGTTGATACTGGGTCATTTCCAGAATAAAAACCTTGTTTGTTCCCATTTTCACCAGTGGCTTGAGACCTGGTTTTAATTTTCTGGTGGCCTGAGGAAGATATGTATTTCCAATAAAGTGAATTGTTTGTTGGTTTGACACCTTGACACATTCCACTAAGGTAAAAAGTGAAAAACAAAAGCGAGCAATTTCCTTTAATTTTCATGGTCAGCAACTGTAATCCCCTACTGCTACATATTGTCTGTGGTACAAGGCCACATCGTAATAAATAGCTTTTCCTGAAAAATAAAACAAAATAAAACAAAAAAAAAAACAAAAAAGCCTGTGCCCAAACCCTGTAGCAGTTTACAAGCTGAACAAATTCTATTACATATCAGAAACTATGACAGTGAAGGTCATGATCTATCCACTACTATCCAAAATGTGAATTGATGAATCAGATAAGAGTTCTATCTGTTGAGAATTTTTTTTCCCTTTTTTTTCAACTTCAAATCTATTTATTGGTGTCTTGCAATTTTCTTCTGTTTTAAGTGAAGGAACAAAAAGAAAAAAAAAGAAGATAGATAACTTGAAACTTGAGTATGTGCAATAACATAAAGCCAAAATGCATAACATAATGGGGATACCGCTAGACGTAGATGAATAATAGAGGACGTACATTGTACAAGAAGAAAGCAGAAATGATTGATGATATGTGGTTGGTTTGTCTGTGGCCTGTGCAGAGACAAGAAGGAGATGGACCAGGGGGAGTCCATGTTCTTCCTCACCGGAGGCGTGGGCCTGGAGAACAAGCTGGAGAACCCCGACCCCTCCTGGCTCTCCGACAAGAGCTGGGACGAGCTGTGCAGGATGTGTGACATGGCTGCCTTCAAAGGTTTCAGGTGAGACAGACTCTGGGCCCGTTTGAACCGATATTGAGAAAGCGCCGCTTCTATTCAAAGGCCCTATCTATCTGACATCAGTCACTAGGTGGATTGCCAGTGTGATGCTACGTAATGTGTATGAATAGTAATATCTGATGCATTATTTTCTGATTGATTTCACATGGAAAAGACAATTGGTTGTAGCAGTAGCTGGTTGTCACTGGGGCCATTTGAGATGCTTGATTACAGATAGGTAGACTTTGGGTGAACAGTAATCGCCACTATCATGGCAACAACTAGGCAGCTAAAAATTAGTTATGAGCCTCCAGTCATTGCTGGGGAAGATGATACCAGTATTGCAATTCAACGAGAGTCTAGAGGAAAATCCATTTGACTACAAAGCAGGTTGAAAACTGAAGCTGATAGGATAAAAACAGGTTTTGTTAGGGGAGGGCAGTCCTGAGACCATTCTCAACCATATCAAAGATAGTGATAATTTTTAGACGTTTTGATTATTTCTAGGTTTAAAACTCTTTAGTTTGTTTCTGAGTGTTTTCACTTTCTTTTATTTCATTTGCTTCCCTCAATCTCTTCCATCAGTCTTGTAAGTCAAAGTCATTTGATTTCAAAGTGATATATGGTGCTGCATAAACATCAACTTTCCCTGTAAATTTCATCCAAGTCTTTCTCAACTTTTTGAGTTAATTTGCAAACAGACAGAAGAAACAAACAAACAAACAGACACACAGACACGCAAACCAATGCTGGCAAAAACATAAGCATCTTTGGCAGAGATAATCAAAACCTTAAAGGGATGGTACAGTATTGGTAGAGATGAGAATTGGGCTTTTAACTTTTTGCAAGATACCAATAAAACACTTATGATATAGTACAGAGCATACCATTTTAAAATGAATTCAAAGTTCATTTGATGAAAATCAGGTTTGGAATGACTGAAACATCTAAAAACAAACTAAAACAAAACAATCGTAATAAAGTGTGGGTCCCACACTTTATTAGCATTGCTCTTTTTTTGGATATCTCGGCTATTTCAAAACCAATTTTCATCAAATAAAATTGAATTCCTCATAAAATTACATGCTCTTTCATATTTCATAAGAGGTTTCTCATTATCTCACCAAAAATTGTTAGAAACCTGAAATTAGGTATCAACCAAAACTGTACAATCCCTTTAAGATCCCAGATATATCCCACATGTACATCATCTTCATCTCACTATTCTTCATCTGGAAATATGAACAGGGATAGTTTCCAGGACCACCTTGGAGAATGGAAGGCATTCTATGAGAGCAAGGAGCCACACAGGGAACCTCTCCCGGCTCCCTGGCAGGAGAAACTCACAGACTTCCAGAGGGCCATCGTGGTGAGATGTCTGCGGCCAGACAAGGTACGGGGAAGTCTGCTAAAAATCTAACGACCCTGTCCATCGTGAATGACTGACAGTTCTTAAATGTTTCTCATCAGGCCAGTGCCAACTTCCAGAAGAGTTCAGCAGTAATGTTTATCTAGTTTTTGTTTGTGTGTTCTGGGGTAGAGTATAAAGATATCGGGAGACAGAATTTGTGTAGTTGAGTATGTGAAGTTTCTGGACATTCTTAATTGTTACATTTCTTTACCTTTTCGATAGTTTCCATTTAGTGGTGCAAATGCATGATATCCTCACCTGAACTCTTGCAGTCTCCTGCTATATTTCAACAAGTTTGACTAGATGTTATTCCCGGCAAGTTGTTCTTTTCAAAGCATTTTCACACCTCTAGGATTGGAACAAATTTTTGTGGTAAACTATATTGATGGCTTTTCAGCAAGAATTCATCTTTAATTGTTTTGTCTATGGCTTTTTAGCATGAATTCACCTTTTGATTGTTGTTTTTGTTGTTGTTTGCCTTCATGTCAGGTCTTGCCACTGGTCACAGACTTTGTGGTGAGCAAGCTTGGCCAGAAGTTTGTGCAGCCGCCGCCCTTTGACCTGGCCAAGAGTTTCACCGACTCCCACGCCTGCGCCCCGCTGATCTTCATGCTGTCCCCCGGGGCCGACCCCATGGCGGCGCTGCTCAAGTTTGCTGACGACAAGGGTTTCAGCGGGGACAAATTCAATGCGATATCACTTGGACAAGGACAGGTTTGTAACACATTCCACTAACGCATTCCTCCTCGTGATATTACACAATGGGTATAGGGGTGATGGTGGCATGGTAGGTGCTCATGATACACCCTCTAGAGGGATTTGAAATCTGAAGAGGTACATTGTACCTTCTTTTTATTTTTGTTTTATTTTTCCTTCATTTGTGTCATTGAAGTGAAGAGCAATAAATAGTAGACTTGAAGACGGTATCTTCACATGAAGAAATTTTTAGAAAAATGATATCTCTGAAATTTTTAGTACGAATATATTTGCGAAGGTTTTTTTTTTGCCATTGAATAATTTAGAGTTTGCTCATTTTCAGCATTCGACATCAGTACAAATGAAGACAACTCAAGTATTTACAAATGTATGTTCATTGTTGCCAAGAATTCATTTGAGAATCATACAAAGACAAATATGTATATAAAGGCAGAGAACTTCAGTGGGGGGGGGGGGGAATTTTTGAATATGTTTGATGGCAATGTACGAGGGCCCTAAGAAACAGCTTGGCTTGCAGGTTGTAAGCCATCTATGCAGCTTTGTGAGAGCGAAATGTAAAGAAGACACCTGCAATGGAACAAGATAAAGGGATTGGGTGAGAGAGAGTGACAGTGATAAGATGGCAAGGAGGGTCCTTTTCAGTGATGACGTCTCGTTTTTACCCCCCCACCTGACCCGCAGGGACCGGTGGCTGCGGCGCTGATCACGTCGGCCGTCAAGGAGGGCACCTGGGTGGTGCTGCAGAACTGCCATCTGGCCGTCTCCTGGATGTCTGCCCTGGAGAAGATCTGCGAGGAGTTCAGCCCCGAGACTGTCCACCCAGAGTTCAGGCTCTGGCTCACTAGCTACCCGTCAAACAAGGTATGTGGAGTCTGAAGATACCTTTGACACAAGATTTCTCCTGTCGGAAAACCCTTTCGATGTGCCTTAAATGTTTTGTTTGTACATACGCATTGTTTATCTCTCGATAGCAATGTTAACATCTAAAGTTTTCATTTCGGAAAAAAAGAAGTGTGATCCATGTTCCTTGGAGTTCTTTTATTCACATTTTTTAGCTGAAGTTATCTCCCGGTTGTTAACCCGTTGATGAGGAGTCCCGAATATACCCGGACAGGGGTCTATGGGAAATGCATGTTGTAGCAAAATCAGTTCGTCCTCAACGGGTTAAAGTCCATGTAGCGTGGGGATACATGGATCATGGAGTGGGAAGGCTGGCCCAGTTTGGATATATTCAAGAATCCCTGTAAGAAAATGCGTACCGATCTCTATGTGAGTATACACACAGCCGCAGAATCTTGACTGGAGTCTACTGTTTTCAATGAATGTACCCCTCAATGCACATATCGAGTGGAACCCTTAAACTTCTAATGATAGTTTCAAGCCTTAGCAGATAAATGTGTGGTATGTAGCTCAGTCACTATTTTATGCTAAAGTTGGCATATTTCTTTTCAACCCTCCCCCCTCCCTTTCCAGTTATGCTTGCTAACTTCAAAAAGCTGTGGTTGTTACTTGTACACCATCCTGAAGGGAAGACTGTGGAATGCCAAGTGAAAATGTCGAAATCGTAAATCTTGCAGCATTTATTTTTCATGCCCACATACATCGGTCATTCCAACCAAGCCCTGACCCCTTTTTTTTTTTTTTTTGTTCTCTCCTTCTTTTTTGTCTCAGTTTCCAGTGACCGTCCTCCAGAACGGGGTCAAGATGACCAATGAGCCTCCCACTGGCCTTCGCATGAACCTCCTGCAGTCCTACATCAGTGATCCCATCAGTGACCCAGAATTCTTTGCCTCTTGTCCGGAGAAAGAACTGGTAAGGACAGGAAAGATTTGGGATTCTTCCACTTCACTCATGTCCATGTGCTGGTAGAGCTCAAGTGTATCAACACGTGTTCGGGTTTTTTTTGTGTGTGTGTTTTTGTTTGTTCGTTTGTACATAAAGCTCTATTATTTGGATGGAAATTGAGAAGTGTTAATGAGTTCCATTTTTGGGGTGTATTTTATTTGTAGCTTTTACTCTACTTCTTGAAAGAGGGTTTTGATTGATTTTGGGTATAAAAGCTGATATTATGGAGTTATTTGAAAAGTGAAGAGTATATACATTTTGTCAAAGTGTTTTTACCTTAAGTTATTTAATAGCCATGCAAAATTGATTCCTCGCTTAGTGTTTGATGTGCAGACTTTCTCCTATAATGAATCTCTTCAATAGTCTCTTTACATAACTAAGCATAGTAACATTTTTTTCACCAATATGATGATTTTGTAGACAAGAAGCAACTATCAGAAGAGAATAAGTGTCCTAATGTGGGGCATGATTGTCATTGATTTGTAGACCAACAACAGCTCTTTAAAGAAAATGTCCAAATGAAGCTCTAAATGTCGTCTGAAGAAATGTTGTAATATGGGTTTGTTTGTTTTTTATGGGTAGGCAAGCAGCAGGCCTGCTTGTGTTTTAACTCGAAGACACTCATGGAGATGTGGTATTCTGTTAAATTTTCTTCTATCAGGTGTGGGAGAAGCTGCTCTTCGGGCTGTGTTTCTTCCACGCCCTGGTCCAGGAGAGGCGTAAGTTTGGCCCCCTGGGGTGGAACATCCCCTACGGCTTCAACGAGTCCGACCTGCGCATCAGCATCAGGCAACTCCAAGTAAGCTGCTTCTGACATATCCACCCTTGTCTCTTCAGTATATCTGTTCATAATCATGAAGCAACTACTGTATACGCCATATATTTAGCAAGTCTATATTTTCAGAAATCGAGACTTCCCGACGATTTCGCAAGTGGTTAAATTGGCGATCATGGAGTACAGTACCGAACGGAGAATGTTTATGTGCACGTCACATTCATATCGGGATCAGAATCATTATTTTTGCTTGCCTTTAAACTTGCGAATAGCACCTGACTCGCGAAATCCAGGAAAATAAAAACCTCGCGAAATATTCAGCGTATACAGTACTTGGTATTGTGGGATGTGTGATGAGGATGCAAGAAGGATTGAGGTTTCAGCAGGGCTGTGATTTCATTGTGGGGATAATTTACCTTAGACTTTCATAAGAAAGGTTAGAATAGACATTATACACTTGAATCTGCTAAGTTGTCGTCCATCTGTATATCTTATCCTATCACAAGAATTTTTCTCTCTGCTCAAAATGCATTCATAAGATGGGATATATTTTTTAAGGATAACATTGGATGCCAGAGAAAAGGTCCTTCAT
This sequence comes from Diadema setosum, assembly GCF_964275005.1. NCBI lineage: Eukaryota > Metazoa > Echinodermata > Echinoidea > Diadematoida > Diadematidae > Diadema > Diadema setosum. Next base: position 30,972,474 of record NC_092686.1, read on the forward strand.
TATTCTCATGAAAAAGGCTCTGCATTTTCAACCCAGCACATGAATTATCTGACTCCTACAGGGTGAATATTAACTTCTTTTTTTTGTAAGGATTTATCTGTTGTACAACTTGAGTATACGTGATTGTAGGCCAACCATTTAAAATGTTCTACTGTAGGTGAAATACTGCTGCTGTGTTGAGAAGTAAAGAGTGTGCATATATTTGCATATTACTGTATAAACGGTTATTTTCGCGAGGGTTTAATTTTCGTGAATTTCGCGAATCACAGTTGGATCGCGAATTTAACAACATGCGAAAATGTCGCCATGCACTAGGGTAACAATGCATGTAAGATAGCATTGGTGTCAATTCGCGAAAAACAACATCTCACGAAAATGTTTGTGACCCTCTAATTTGCGAAAATATCTGTACGTGAAAATAACAGCTTATACAGTACCATGACCATATGTATGTATGTGGTATGTTTGCTGTGGTATACATACACTGTGTCATGCCCCATTGTTCGTGTTTGTTTTTTCAGATGTTTGTGAATGACTACAAGGAGGTGCAATATGCGGCCATCTCGTACCTGACGGGAGAGTGCAACTACGGCGGCCGGGTGACCCAGGAGTGGGACCGGCGCTGCCTCCTCACCATCCTGGCCGACTTCTACACCCCGGACATCATCACCGACCCCAAGTACAAGTTCTCGGCGAGCGGCAACTATTACGCCCCGCCCAAGGGGTCCTACGAGAGCTACCTGGAGTTCATAAAGGTATTTGCACGAAAACGAAGAGAGAGAGGGATGTGATTTGCCGATGGGACAAGATTGGAAAGTGATCGATGGATGGAGATCATTTTCAAGAGGAGTCACCTCAAATAGTAGTAACCCTCTGAAGCTACGACTTTTGCTACTTCTCTTACCTGTCAGGGGACTCTACTTGCTTTCAGATCAGCATGATTCAAAATTCAAATCAAGAAGTGGCGATTATGAGGGTTACCTTTATTTTTTTATTTATTTTTTTTTTTTGGGGGGGGGGGGGTCAGTCTTTCAATGCTTTAAATGTTTTGCAGTCTCCCTTAAACAAACCAGTTTCTAAATATCAAGTTTACAGTATGACTGTAAATGAAACATTAATTTGTACCTAACTGTTGTGATGCACAATTAACATATTTCCGTATAAGAACCCACTGATTTCCTTCCACCCCATTCCCCTCGATAATTATACTTCTCAAATAAGACCTTATGATTGTTAACCCGTTGAGGACGGTTTGATTTTGCTACAACATGCATTTCCCATAGACACTTGCCCGAGTATACTCGGGACTCGTCCTCAACGGGTTAAGTAAAGGTAACACATTTTACAGTTGTGGAGATTTAAACTTGAGACACACTGAAACTTGAAACAAAAGAACAAAAATTCTTGACTTTGTCATTCTCCCACTTCTCCCCTATTGTCATTCAGAACCTACCCACCTCCCAGGACCCAGAGGTGTTTGGCATGCACAGCAATGTGGACATCTCCAAGTCTCTACAGGAGACCAGGCAGCTCTTTGACAACATCCTCCTCACCATGGGAGGCAAGGGGATGGGGGGCAGCAGCGGCTCCACCGACAGCGTTCTCTCCGACATCGCCAAGGACATCGTCCAAAAGGTGGGGGATACTGGGCAAAATACTGAGATCTGTGAAAGATTTTTCTCTTACATGTTACATCTTCACTTACAAAAGGTTCCTGTCCATCATAACAAGTTTTTAATGTCTGTTTGTACTTGGTACATCATCCTATGCGACATCACCAACGACATCATCCAGAAAGTGGGGAAAGTTTGGGCAAAAAGCCCCATGAAGGTTGTGAAAAATTGTTCACTAACATGTTCAATCATCTCTGACATGTTACTGTCAAACTGGTGTATGTGGCATTAGATGAGACTTTCATCAGCAATGATTGCTGCGTGCTGATAAACAAATTTCATGCTTGCCCGTTGAAGACTTGTCCCGAGTATACTCTACTCCGGCAGGTGTCTGTGGGAAGTGTATGTTATAGCAAAAACAGCTCAGCCTCGGACAGCTTCAATTATAAAATGTCCTATTGGCACTACTTCTGCCACAAAAGCATGGGTTATGCATCAAAACTCCCAAAGTCCGGATTTACCCCAGAGGGTATATTCGCAGATAAATAATAGTGGCATCATTTAGAATTGCGGTGTGGTCCATGCCTTACATCTCAGTGCTGAATAACTTCACCTCAAATATATTGGCATAGTTACGACCAGTTTCCTTTCCACCATAGCATGTTTTTAATGTCTGTTTGTATTATAAATTATAGCGAGGTAACATTGATCTTTTAATCAACCACGGAAGTCTGACAGAGCAAAAGAAAACATGTGGCATTTGAAGCCACAACACTTTCAGGTTGCATGAAACATGGCAGAGCTCATTTTATGTTGCTCATTTTGTCTAGCATGATTCTGTGCAACTTCCAAACCTTGTATCCATACATGTGATTTTCATTGGTTGTATGACTCATGATAATGACAAGTCTGTGAAGGTTTCGTAGCCATATGACAAGAAGGCCACGCTGTTGATGTTTTTGCGAAGTGTGATTCCTGGAGCTGTGCTCCAGTTAGTCCAGCAGCCGCGATTTGGATGAATCTATAACGGGTATCATGACCAAGACATGCCCTTGTTGTTGTCGTTCCACATCCACATGCAGCTACCAAAGGACTTTGACCTGGAGGCTGGTCTAGCAAAGTACCCTGTGACTTACAATGAGAGCATGAACACTGTGCTGGTACAGGAAATGGAGAGATTTAATAAGTAAGCCACTTTTGATGTTTGTCATCTCACCATATATATAGATTATGAATCCCTTTGGGTCTTAACACAACTAGCTTTGAGGTAGAAATATATTTTTAAAGCAAATGTCCTTGTACTCTTTTCATCTAAGCCCTTTGAGGATATTGTAAGAACATTTTTAGACCAGAAAGGTTATAAAGGTTCCTAAAAATACATGTATCAATCCTAGAGGTTATAGCTACATGTGAATGCACTATTCCGTTTTAATAAGCTTTATTGATTTTTTTTTTTTTTTTTTTGGGGGGGGAGGGGGTTGGTTGCATTTTCTATGTTGAGAAGGCAGTGCCCTTTACCTTTTTTCATACAGATATGATATAGACTTCACTTTGATTTTGCTGGTGGTGTTTTTATTTGTATGAGGACAAAAACGATTTTATATTTGATTTAGTTACATTATTTCTGTCATGTATTATTTTAGATTTATTGTGATGGCTTTATGTTAAGAACAAAATGCAAAAATTAAATCAGATTCCAGTACAAGTATAGCTTGATCTAATTTGTGCCGAAATTGTAGAGGGAGCTTCTAATACTTTGCTTGTTGCGCAATAAAGCATTTAAAGCAATCATTTCTTACATAACTAAAAATATACATTACACAATTTGATATTTGTAATTATTTCTTGTCACTGTATGCTACAGCCATCCCATCGCTCAGTTGCGTTTAGAACATAACAACATGCTTTCTGTTAAGTTTTCTACATAAGCTCCAGCATGTTGTAATAGAGGAAAATTCCCTTCCAATTTCGTAATATTTTCCTATCTCGTCGCTTGTTTGACTCTCCTCCCAGATTGCTGGTGACCATCCGCAGCAGTCTGCTCAACCTGCAGAAAGCCATCAAGGGCTTGGTCGTCATGTCCTCTGATCTGGAAGGTGTGGCCCACAGTCTGCTCATTGGCAAGGTGAGTTGACCTCAAGCGAGGACGGCGGCCAGTCGGGAATGGTTATCTATCACAGTGTAACTATTGAGTGTTGTCCCTTAACCCTAACTTACCTGGGCTATTTAGCAAGCTTGAATTCCTGGGGGGGGGGGGGGGGGCATTATGGCCCCCCCCCCCCCTTCAGATCTCTGCCGTTGATCGCGCGATCACCGCAAAATTTTTCATGAACATAAAGCCGGATGTAATCCACAAGACTGTTAAGTTAAATTTTCAAAAAATTTGCATTTTTTATTTTAAATTAATTAATTATGCAAATATATGCAAAAAACCTCATTTTTGTCTGTAATTAGCTTATAAAAGCTTATGGAATGCTGATTTTTGGTGTAAATATTCCTAGTGACATTCCAAACATTTGTGCGTAAAAAAAAAATCAGTATCAAAATTAATTTCCTATGTTTTTTAATGTATTTCTGTGTTTTTTCGAACTTTTGTTTTTGTTGTTTTTTCCAGCAGAATTTGTCATACACATCTTTAGAAGCATAATTATACTAAAATAAATTTATTTCAGCCATTAAAATCAAAAATATGAATCTTTATATGAATTAATTGAAAAAACACAATTTGTATTGACTTTGTACACAAAATCACGTTTTTGAGCAATTTTGGGGTTGACGAAAATTTTTTGAAGGGGCGTGGCTTCGGAACAGTATGCCCGGGCGCAACAAATTTGGTCTCAAAAGTTGCATGAGACTTGAAAGTAAAAAGTCAGCGAGCGGCGCGGTCAAAAAATTTTGCGCGGCGGAATGGTTGCGGAATTCGTTGAGGGGGGGGCATTATGGCCCCCCCCCCCCAGATTAATCTTAGATTAAACTTACTCTTAAAGATGTTTAAACAGCCCGTGATAATAGATGAATGTTGTAATGCATGCTAAAGTACATTAGCATTTAATTGTGATTCTTCCGAATAACTCCTTACCTTCAATTATACTTACTTAAAAAGATGTTTCAGGAGCATGGGTTGGTAGATGAATGTTGTAATGCATGCTGAAGTACACTAACATTCAATTGTAATTTTTTCCTAACACCTGTTCAGCTGCCCGAGATGTGGGCCAAGCGGTCCTACCCCAGCCTGAAGCCGCTGGGCAGCTACATCAACGACTTCCTGGCCCGGCTCAAGTTCCTGCAGGACTGGTACGACGAGGGCAAGCCCACCGTCTTCTGGCTGTCTGGGTTCTTCTTCACCCAGGCCTTCCTGACGGGGGCCATGCAGAACTACGCCCGCAAGTACACCATCCCCATCGACAAGTGCGGCTTCCAGTTTGAGGTTAGTGTGGTAGAGGGGGTGCACGGCAAAAGTTGGGTTTTTGAAGGGTAGGGGGTTGGGGGTGGGTGAGAGGGATGGTGGACTTGTTGATGTTGTGTGGTCATTCACGAAAGCGGCAGGCAAATATGATTCATATCAATGTCATGAAATTCTCGTGTGTCATCAGCAGTAAAAGTTTTATGTGTAACTTGTAAATGCATGATAATTTCATTTTATGTTTGTGAAGAGTCTCCGTATATCTAAACCACTCTGATTGTGCATACACACATGCACTCACTCACTTTCAAACAAACTTGCACATCACCCCTTTCCACATGTCAATAAAGATGTTCACCCCATTTTGCATATATTGTACCTCCAGGTACTAATACAAATGCTCGTTACACAGTCTGACGTTATTACAAATTCTGATGTTGTCGACAGACATGGCAGTAACACATCTGCTACCACCTATATCCCTGATACAGGTCTTGCCCTCAGAGACAGCTGACCAGCCTCCCGAGGATGGTGTCTATGTAAATGGGCTCTTCCTTGATGGCGCCAAATGGGACCGGAAAGCGTAAGTCATAAATAGTTGGTCATTCAAAATATATGGTGATAGTTCCAACCTTTCTCCTTCCATGAGCCCCGAGGAACCATGATAGATCTCCAGTCAAAGTGTCAAAATAGTTTTAAACATTGGCTTTAAAGATCCTTATATAGGTTACTTCTTTCTTGCTTTAATCTGTACAGACTCTATTGATTGTCACTTGAATTAAGACGGTCGATATTGAAATACTTGTTTGCTACCTCTTTTACATGACTTTTTAAAACATATGATTTAAATGCCTCTCTTCAAAAAACTTTAAAAGGGGGGACCCTTGAAGCTTAAGTTTCTACTAAAACTGTAGAGACATTTTGGGTCATCTTGTCTTGGTAACTTGGCTAAACTAGTCACTTTGTGTGGTCTTAAAATTCAGGATACTACACTCTGTTTCTTTCTTCTCTCTCTTGGCTAGTGGAATGCTGGGAGAATCACTGCCAAAGGTTCTCTTTGATGCCGTCCCAATCATTTGGATAAAGCCTGGTAAGTTATCACGTTCTATGTCACTTTTCTGTCTTCAAGAATCTTTGCCAACAGTGATAAGTTTGAATTTAAAAAAAGTTCTGCTAAAGTGGAATTGCCTGTCAGTGAAATATGTGTACTCAAGCGTACGATCAACGGTAACAGTCAAATCTAGTCAAGGGTGATTCTTTGGCTGCATGTGTTCTGTTTTACAGGGATTATGAGCCTAGCGCAATTATGCACGATGGAGATGAACTTAACAATTTTGGGATCCAGCGGAGCAAACCTTGCACCAGGTTCAGGCAGTCAGAAACTGAGCAGTAAATCATTTCTTGCTCCCCACGTGCCTTGCACAGATACAAACCTCCTTGCCCCATAATAAGTGTGGACAAGTGAACATTACCAAACATATATAACATTGTCATCTGCACTCTCTCTTTTTCTGCAGGAGTAAAAGCTGACTTCAAGTCCAAGGGTGACTACATCAGCCCCCTGTACAAGACTAGTGAGCGTAGGGGCACCCTGTCCACCACGGGCCACTCCACCAACTTTGTGCTTGCCATCCACCTGCCCACGGACCGCCCAGTGCAGCACTGGATCAAGAGGGGTGTGGCATTGCTCTGCCAGCTGGATGATTGAAGGGCGTGGCACGTTTGGACGGTGGTTTGTATTCAATCAGACCCGCCTGTTGCTGGCTGGTGTTACAGTTCGTTTTTTTGCATGGTACATTCTGTTGATACATCCCGCACGAAAGACGATATCATTAACTAATGTGGGTAGATGTGTGGTATTGGCAGGGTTTGATGTACATTGTATTCTCTGATTCCAAATATCTGCATCTCCTAATTCTTTCTGATTCCTTCCCCCCCCCCCCCCTTCTCAACATCATTTGTCATTCCACTTTGCTGTGATGTCACTCCAAAGTAAGCTGCAGTATTAAAGATTACATCCGTTGAAATATCCATAGTTGGGATAACTACTGGTAGAACTAACTTTACAGAGCGACTTCAATAGAAAGAGTGTGAGCCCTTAGCGCCATTAAGAATGACTATGTGATAACATCAGCGAAGGAAATGGCCTGTACAAAGTATACATTGAGTTTGTGTTTTGATTCCATGCAGTGTCACATGGGGAACTACTGTATAGGTGCTGTGAAGAACTCGTAATTCTCACAATCTTAAAGACAAAAAAAAATAACATTGCATATTGTGGGCTGCACTATGAGAACACAATGGCACAGATATTCTCAATTGATGAATGTATGTACATGTATTTTCATAAATGAATCATATGGCAGTGGATATTCAAGAGTTGCGTTAAGTAGAAACCAATGGAATGGAATCCTACAAGCACATCAAGAAATGTTTACAAAGTATTAGTGCCTTGTTAGAGCCAAACTTATGCAGTGTTATGCAGTGTAAGCAATGTATTCCTGTACACAAAACATGTCAGTCTCTGTCATCAGACTGTGTAGCATGTCATGCAGACTGGATTGACCAATAATGTCAGTGTATTATAACTTTGTACAGAGGAAGACAATTACAGGAAAGACTGGTAATTGACAAGTTCATGCATATCTATGGAAGAATTTCATTGTGAAACCTTTGCAAATATGTTTTGTTTCTTTGTTTCAGTATTACTACTGAGTATAACCATTCCTTTTCCTTTCCTTTTTGCCTGGTTAAATTAAAGGGAAACATATATGTTACTGAAACATACCTGGAGCTCCTAGAAAAACCAAGATTTCTGTCTCTGGTGTGATTAAATCTTAGCAAAGATATTTGTGCACCGAATGATGAGCACCCTGTACATACACCAATGAAGTGACAATGATAACTTCAGCAGATATATTTCACAGTAGACGGTGTAAAGGACAGTCACAGTATGAAAAGTTATCACACTTTCCACTGACTGAAATAAGAGCTTACAGCTGACCTTGAACACCATCCAGAGATTGTACTTGAACCCTGTGAGTGTGTGAGAAAAATTATGTACAGGAGATATTGTATAGAACACAGCTAGGTAGAGATTGTACAGCTTTTCCTTTTCTCTTTTCTACATACTGCTGTGAATGCAAATTATTATATTTGTATGTGACTGTCTGTCCGAATCCTTAAAGGTGCATTGTAGATATCCAGTAGATGGTATGCAAGGATGAGGAAGAAGAGATAAAGGGAAAGATAGTCAGCACAAAAACATAGGAAATGTCCGTCCAGTGTATGCATTGACCACCAACAATAAAATTACTTGAAACCTACAGAATGTGTCTTACCTTAGTCGTGTCTTCAGTGGTGGTTTTATCTTTGAGAGTATATTGTATGTTTATATATATTTATATACTAAACAATTTGTGTACTGTATATGTTTGCAGAGAGTACATTCAAGATACTCATTCCTTCACGATGTGGTAAGAGTCATAAGCAAAGATACCTTTATATGCCTTTGTACAATAGATAAGTGATGTTTTTATTTTGGCTAACACGTCATATTAAAAAAAGAACACCATGTACACTCTGTGAATAGGATCCTATTGTGAAAACTGCCCAGTGATTGGTGGTTTTACAAATGCATTCATATTTGGTAAAATGTACATTTTGTTGAAATATATGTTAAATGCTCACAATGTTGTGACTCTGTTTGCTCAACAATAAATGACTTTTAAAAAGCGACATTTAAATTATAATCTGTGTATTTGTTATTTTCCTGACAGTAGAAACTCTAACACTCCTGTTTTGACGTCTTGTTTTTCTTCACAAAATATCCCACTCTCCCTCTTTAGTTTATATTTCTCCTGCTCTAGATGTGTGTCCTTCTCTTGCTTCGATGTTTTTTTCTCGTGCTGAAAATGCTGTTCCAACTTTATTTTGTCTTATATGTTTAAACTGAGGCAAAGAAAGCACCATAAAGCATTGTAAATGTAGAGTTACCAGGGCCATTTAAAGGGATGGTGTAGTTTTGGTTGAGATTGGAATTCAGGTTTTAAAGGACAAGTTCACCTTCATAGACATGTGGATTGAGTGAATGCAGCAATATTAGTAGAACACATCAGTGAGAGTTTCAGGAAAATTGGACAACCCGTTCAAAAGTTATGAATTTTTGAAATTTCTGCGCAGTCACTGCTGGATGAGAAGACTAACTACAGCTTGTGATGTCACATGAGTACAATGATATAAAGAAAACATAAAGAAAATTCAACATATTTCCACTTTTCTCGCATAATAAAAGAATGCTTGACTTGCCTCTTTCAGAAGGCGGGGGAATAATATTACAATAAACATGTCAGTGACAAGTCGAGGAAATGTGCACTTTTTTCAAAAAATATAAATATGTGAAAATCTCTTTATATTTTCCTTAATATATTGTTGTATGCATGTGACATCATACACTAAAGTAGTCTTCTCATCCAGCAGTGAGTGAGCACACACTTTAAAAATTCATAACTTGTAAACAGATTGTCCGATTTTCCCCAAACTTTCACTGAAGTGTTCTAATAATATTGCCACATTCACTCATTCCACATGTACATGAAGGTGAACTTGTCCTTTAACTTTCTGTGAAATGAATAAAAACAACTTACATGCAACAAAAAAAAAAAAAAAATCAAGAGGAATTCAAAGTTCATTTAATGAAAATTGGTTTTTGAAATGGGCGAGATATTAAAAAAGAAGATTGAAACAAAGTGGATCTTATAAAAGATTGGACCATCTTTTATCGAGACCATTTTGTTTTCCGATATCTCGGCCATTTCAAAACCGATTTTCATCAAATCAACTTTTAATTCCTTGTAGAATCGAAATTATGCTTTTTGATATTTCATATAAGTGGTTTCTAGTAGTCTTGCAAAAAGTTATAAACTTGAATCTCCATCTCGACCAGAATAATACCAGTCCTTTAAGTGGGCCCTAAATTCTGGCTGCAAGGGACGTGGAGGTTTGATGCACGTTTGTGCAATCAGAGTTTCCAGTTTGCCAAGGAGTCCAGGCAGGAGATGTGTGGGGTTAAAGTCTTTGTGACAGTATTTGAGATGCCTTTGATAGCTGAGTGTGTGTTGATGGGCTTTACTATCAACTTGAACAAAGCAACTTACGATGAGCTCTCGTTATAACGAACATATACAGCTAAAACAAAATTCCATCTATATAAAATAATTCAGGTCTCCAAATTACTATTTATTATATAATAATTTGTTTGGCTGTAACAGAATTTTTATATAAGGAAAGAAAACTGTCTTTCCTCAGGACTAAAACAGGAGTCACTGGTATGTACCTCAGGGTACTTTGAGTGAGTATCATGACATGGGAGAATCAGATTTGTGCATTTTTTTGTGTGTAGGAAAAGAGATGCAATCACAGTTATTAGTATCGTCTCATTCCACAATTGTAAGAGTCAAACGCAGGGCATCTACACGTAAGGATGGTGTCGTGGTGACCATACAGCCTAATATGCATACAACTGATAGACAGATGGACAGACATACAAACACTTGCACACACATGTAGGCTTACTCACGCTTACACGAAATATAAGTACACACACATACATATCATTCACTCAAATTTACATTTAAGGATTTTATGCAAACGGGTATACAGTGACGTGTGCAATAAGAAAAACACGAATCAGAAACAGCGAGACACTACCAGTAACATTTAGTTCATTTGTGCGTTCACATTAATTCCCTCCACCTCTTGGCTGTTAGTAGCCATGATTTTGAATTCGGCTGGATTCAACTTTTGCAGCTACCCCTCTTTATTCCCAACCCACAAAGAAATACCTGGATTATATTTCATCCAGGGACAAACAGACGTGACAGGCATCAGAACATTTTTTTTTTTTTTGCACTTATCTCTTCTCTGATCAGTAGAACAAATTTTCTGGATCATTTCACTCAGTCAAGGTCCCTACAGTTGCCATGAGAACAAACTATCATACATCCTGGTCTCAAGAATTATATTCATCTACTCCGTTGCAGCTCTAGTGGATTCATAATTTGGTTGATTTTTAAAGCTGTTCTTTCTCTTTAGCTTACAGGAGTGTCGGAGTGCATACGATAACATCAACACTACATTGATGTAATTATGTAAAACATCATATGTGACGTTTGATAAACAATTTTATCGTCAGTCCCCCCCCCCCAAAAAAAAAGAAGTCTGAATGTTCTGCATTATACGCCCCATCATCGATATCTAATACGTGTATTGCTTTTGATGGCTTATTTTGACACGGTTTCTAGCATATTTTGAGAAACGAGATCTCGGATACTTGTATCGCTTGACTGAAAGATCCGTCTGTATCTGGTCGTCGGGGAAGCAGTGGTGAATCCAGACCTGTAAAAGCGCCCCACTTTACGGAATTCCTTGATCCGCGGAGACTGCGTCTAGCTTCACTGATCCTCTACCTTGTCTACGGAGGAGAGCCGTATAAATGTCAAAAAATGATTTAGAAAAAAAAAACTCCTCCGGGCAGGTGGATTTTTTTATTTTTTTATTGTTTTATTATTATTATTATTTTTTTTGTCTAGCATATCGCCATCTCGACCTCTTGAACTCGAAAAGGAGCGCGGAAAGACGAAATCTGATATCTCGCCTTCTCTGATGAGATGTCCAGAAAATGAGATCTCGCAACTCTGCTTTCTCTCGCTTTCGTCTCACCTCCCTGGTCATGCTGGTCGGATACGAGATGTAGAGAAGACGACATCTCGTATAACTATTCTCCTTAATTCTCGCTCCCGCAAAAGTTCGAGAAGGCGAGGAATTATGCCGTCTTCTCGGAGGTACTCCGAAGTAGTTGCTGAGAGGGAAAATTTTCCCACGAAAACACGCACCAAATTTAAAACTAACGTCACTACTGCACTTTCAGCGAAGGTAACGTCCTCCAAGCAGTTGCGTCACACGCGGATGCTAAAAATGCGATAACTTTGACAGACACAGCGGGAAAGCCCCACTGTTGCCCATGAATTTTGTTCCTTCCCATCGATCGAGATAATGTCAAAGGTCACTGTCGTTCAGTTCTCTTCCCATGAATTTGGCTTCGTGCTACCGCCAGCAGTCTGATGCCAGGTTCCACTGTTTGCAGATGGCACAAACAAAACAGCAGTAACTCGACAACAAACGATGCGTGGTTTTAGGATCAAGACGAGGAGCGACAGAGGTCATTCCATGCGAATGCCAGGCTTTTTGAAAAAAAAAAAAAAATTATAGAAAACGCTGCCAAATAACATTTTCTAATGGAGGCAAACTTAAGCTCAATTCCGAAAAATTTATGCGTCATTTATGACTGATGTAGATAACCATTTAAATCTGCGTCCCGTGCACATACACGTGGTGTTGTTTGAATAATCTGGATTTGACTAGGACTTTTTGGTTACAGATATCGCTCAACACTGATCTGCAATGATCTGAGTGTGTAGAAGCTGACGAGAAAACCAATACGTCTTCAATTTATCTCCTTTATAACAGGTAAAAATGAATATAAAATATATTTTCTTTGAACCGACTGCGTTTCACGTACACTATGTAGCAAATGAGACTTACGCTTGCAATGCCATAGATCTCGATCTATGGATAGGGTGTTTACAATCACCAGCTAGCTACTGTCTCTCAGACAGTACGTATAACATAATTTAACAGGTTAAAAAAAACTTATGCTCGAGTTTGTTCAAAGTTTATCTTTACATTTTCCAGCATAGCATGGGAAGCAGGCTAATTTCTTCATTTCTCCTCTTTAAGGAAGAGATCGAGAGGGTGAGGGGAGAGAGATGCTGTGGACATCGACGATAGAGATGTCTTGAATTCATTCAAATAATTGAATTCTACTTTGCGATCCATGGTTATTATACATTGTTACTTCGCTCATTTTCGTCTCTTCATCAGTGTTCCCACTGTTCGCTACCAATCGCATTCAGTTTATTTTCATGCTCGTGGGTCAAGTGGGGCATTTGGACCAAAACAACAATGTTGTCCAAGGGTGTACTTCCCGAATCCTAGATCATCTGTTCACAAATCCTGAGCCTTTACAACAATATGACGGCGTTCCCAAAGTTATGGCATAAGTATCGATCAATCAATCAATCAATCAATCAATCAATCAATCAATCAATCAATCAATCAATCAATCAATCAATCAATCAATCAATTAATCAATCAATCAATCAATCTATATATTGCATGCTTTACCGAATTAAACATGCCACTTTGGCATCCTTATTCTAACAAATCAAACCAAAAACAAAAAACAAAACAAAACCGAATCGAACGTAATCAAACAAAATAATTTCAGAGGGAAATTTGCATTCTACACTTCCTGAAGCTATAAAGAAATCATTGATCAGGAATGCCAGATAGGGCGTGGCGAAAATGTGATTGGTTGTTTATTTCATAACTGCTCTTTTGTTCGTCTGTTTTTGAACAAACCTTTGACATTTCCTTCGATAGGAAATACGGTAACTTTTGTTGCTTTTTGTTGTTCATTGAAGGGGTATGAAATGTGGTAGCTATCATCAATCTTATTACATCCTCTCCCCCGGCAGCGTAGGCGATCTTTCGCCGTTGTTCTCATTAAAGTTTGACGGCGGTTAGCCATCCTGTGGGCCATGAAAAAGCAATAAGTTTCCATTACTACGTCATTTAGTCATAGGTTGGTTTGCCTATGTGGTCTAACCGCCAAACAATAATGAACTTTTTTTTTATCTTACTTTCTTTTTTTGCTGTAACAAATAATTACTGGAAAAAACACCCTGCAAACTGCCCTAAATTGAAACCTAAATTTAGGCATAAATAACAGTCCCTAAATTGTTTAAAATTTCTAAATCTTGCCCTAGCCCCCCCCCAAAAAAAAAAAAAAAAGAAAAGAAAAGAGAAAAAAGAACAGAAAGTTCTGCTGTTGGTTTACTGGTATAGGGGCGTGTGTTTAGGGATATTATGTTGCTTCTCTTAGCTAGCACCAGTCATCGAGTTTCGTAATTGTGCGTGCGTGTGTGTGTGTGTATGTGTGTATGTGTGTGTTCTAATGTTTATCTAAATCAATTATGTAATTTGTACGATAATCTTGTTGGGGAATGCACCCTACAAGGATTGATTCTTCAGCGTTCCTCCCTATTTCGAGGCTTTTCATAATACTCAAAATATTTTTTACCTTCCTTGTCAAACTTATAAAGTCAGTTTATTGTACATTTATTATGTACTTATTTTCTGTAAAAAAAAACAAAAACAAAACAAAACAAAACAAAACAAAACAAAAACGCATAATCATGGGGGGGGGGGTTTCTCCCCGGAGATTGAAAATAAAATGAATGGATAGATGAAGGAATGAATCAGAGATCTCCACATGAATATTTCAGCAGCATTACAAGCTGACATTGTCACCTCATCTTTTCTTATTAGCACATAGAATTTGATCGATAGCATTGTGTTGTAAAAAAAAACACAAACAAACAAACAAACAAACTTATTTCGTAACATACGTTATCTGACGACAGATTTTGATGATATCTCTATCATGTCGTTGGCTTGAAATTGCTTCACTTATCGAAGTTAACTTACAAAATGAAGTGATTCTTCGCTCTAATGCAGATGAATATGCATAGGGAGTGGGCGTGGCAGGTGAAGAGGATAATAGTCTATGCAGGGATCGTGTCCACCTCCCTGGTCTAAGGTCTACAAGATGAAAGCCTTATCCGGAGCAGCTAGGAGGAGGACGAGAGAGTCCTTCCGATAAAGCTCAATTACGAAGTTATGCCGGATATAAACATGAGAGAATTACAGAAAGTAAAGCTATACTAATGTTGCGCCACCTGTGGTTTTTCAGTGTTGATGTTCGACATGATTGTGAAAGACGCTACTGCCAAAATGACTTCAACAGCTGCCTGTTGCCATACCGACATTGAAAACATTCGAAAAATGCGAGTATAGTTCCACTGCTGCTGTGCAGACTGTATGTCCGTTCACATTCTTAAAAGCAAAATTACGAACTTATATTAGGTAGTAAAACGTAATATATAAATTATTATGTTATGAAACAGTTATAAGCCGTGACGTGAAGAGGTCTGCAGATTATCTATAGAGACAAACATACAAACATAAACATCGATAGACAGATGGATAGAGAGAAAGAGAGAGAGATAGATAGATAGATAGATAGATGGATGGATGGATAGATAGATAGATAGATAGATAGATGGATAGATAGATAGACAGATAGATAGATAGATGTATAGATGGATCGGTAGACGTGTAGACAGAAAATGGAAGCATATATGTGTTTCATAATGTACATTGCATGTTTTGAAAGAAATACTTTCTTTTCCTTATACTTGAAAGCATGAACAACATATTAATATTCATTTTTTTTTATCTGAATAGACACACAAAAACACGCGGAGATAAAGCATAGATGCACACGTACATACACGACAAAGTATTGTATTATAATTTCGAGCATGAATACGAATAGTAATCTTGCTTTTAAATCGATTAATCTATTTACGCATAAATTAATGCATCAAATTAATGACATCAAACTTCAGAAAATCGCATTGTATACTCAACGAAGTTGTCGACGATTACTCAAGTGAGGGGGTGTGTATTGATTTCGCTGCAGGTCGAATACCTGTAAAGGTACTAGTCTATAGTTGCATCAGGAACATGTCTTTGGTGTTGCAGTAGAAGTCATTGTTCTCTGTATCTCTTTAAAGTACGTCTGCTGTATCGTCATCACAAAACGTTGTTGTGTAGAAAACTGTTTGTTTTGTATGTACAGAAAACTGTTTGTTTTGTACGTAGAGGTCGAAGGTCGACAGGGAGGTTTAATCGACTAGACCTTGATCAAGGGGCTTAAATCTGATGCACGTCAGTGGACTATCCCGGAAGCTAGTTGTCACGTCTGATAGTGAAAACGTATTTAATTGGAGCAGACAGTTCGTGAAAGAACGATTTCGCGGCAAAATAAATCTTTTGAGAGGGCGTAGGAAACGTTATTCTGTCTCAGAGCTTAAAACATAAACCGTTTCAAATCTCCCACTGTTTTCCCCTCCCCTCTCTAATCTAGATAACACACATAACTATCTACGCGCATAATAGGCCTATGTATAAAATGTGTCTTGAAGAATGATTTGACTGATTGTGGTCAAATTAAAGAAGGTGTTTTCTGTTATGAATGAAAGCCAGGAGACGTGAAGCATCAAATTTCTCAATCATTTCTCTGATTTTGTAGTGGTCAGTGTTTTTCTTTTTCGCTTGGCTCAGAAAGAATAAACAAACAACAACAACCACACCATCATCAACAACAACAACAACAGCAACGGTGTTAACCCCTTGATGTCCAGGTCGGATGCTGTTGAAACTGTGCAACACCTCCACATATCGGATGATGAGTAAAATAATATCATGTACCTCCGAAACAGAGATGTAAATGGGGGGGGGGGGGGGGGGGGGAGGGGGACTGAAATAAAAGTATTTCAGCTTGTCACTCCTCAAAGCAATACCTTCTACAAAGTGAAAGATAAACAAAAAAATGAGGTTGACTTCCTCTTCTCCAAGGATAGATGGGGCGACAAACTTTTGTTTCTGCTGTTGTTGTTTTTAAGCACTTACTTGTTATAGTCGCACGACCGTCTAACTCCGGCCTTTAAAAAAAATGAAAAATATTGGTTTGGTCAGAATCTCCCTCTTGAGCCAAGGATGAAAATGACGTCATGCTGGGCGCATGTGCAGATCGGCAACACTTTCCTACATGGGAAAAAAACAAACATACAAACATTCGGGCTTTATATAAATTCGGCGCTTGATGCATGCACTTCTATCACAACACGGGTGTTTATAATTTCGCCACGGCATTATACCCACTGGCGAACATCTAATTTATTCATCCGGGGACGAGTTGCATTTTAGCGGTGAGTTAACGTCTCTTGTTCTTAAGATTTGATGATTTGATCTTCAACATGACTGCATCCTATCGAAAGGATTCAACAGTATTAAGGGTGCTAATTGCCATTTTTCGTTTTTGTTTCTCTCTTTTTTCTTTTTTCTTTTTTTTTTTTGGGGGGGGGGTGACTCTCCGTTAAACTTCACATGAAATTTGTGTCAATATTTTGCATTTGCATCATGTTTAGAAATTCATTCAATTAAGACAGTTGCCTATTCATTGATGGCACCATTCCGTGCACGTATTGAGCCAGTAAAAAAGAAATGAATGATTAAATACTTGGTGACACATGAATTTGAACCATGATTATCAACGTCTAACATTTTTTATCTTAGGGTATCCCATATCTTCACCCCTCTGCTTATAATCTCCTGCATTCTTGTTTCATCTTTTTATTATAGATACAATGAACTTTATTTAGTCATTCCAGTGAAACACTGATTTAATGGTCTGTGTTGCTTGTATACCAAAAACTGTAGCACCAAGGTGATACTCGCCTAGTACCTCATTGATCGCACTGAATGCGTAGTATCGCTGTAAGGGATCATTATCGTTATGAACTATCTTCAAGATCGTCTGTCCAAGGACTATTCTGTAGTATTGTGAGATGAAATAGAAGGGAAGAGGAAAGTAATCATCTTGTTTGACAGGAACGAAATTGATATGCTTGCATGCTGACCAAGAGTTTCGTTCCAAGTTCGTTCTATGTGAATACACTATGTCATAAACGTGTCATAAAGCCGGACTTTTAACAGTTAATGAATTTTTGCCATCAGCTTAAAGTATACTGTCGATTCATTTGTGCGATGAACTGTCAAGTGCACGTCTATATTACTCTTAGTGCGCTTCCACGATTAAATTATGCTTTAGTCTTTTATGTATACACTGAACTGTATTTCATATTCGTTTGATTGGCATTGGGATGATTTGTCCAGCAATATCTATAGCTTTTATATCGAGATTCCAGCTTCATAGTCATGTTTGGGACAGCACAAAAGTTTTATTTTCTTTAAAGCTTGTAACTTTCCGAGTTCCCTCCTGTATTAATAATGTTTTGATCCATGATGTAACATAATGATGCGAATAACTTATAGATGAAAATAAAACAAATAACTAAAAACAGATATTGCAACGTAACGTTGTGGCCATGACACTTGAAGACCATTTCACTAGGTGTACATACTAGTCGCACTGCAATCCAAACGTTCTCCGGTATAGGTGCCCCAAATGAAGTTTGAAATTACTGTGCTCCAAGACCTTTATGGTTCAAGAGACATTACATGTGCCAGAGGAGTGCAGGTATATATTGAAGGTAATTCGAGTCGGTCAGTGAAATCAATTGCTGGTGGAAAATAATAAACAAACGTGAGAAAGCGCAATTGATGTAGCGTCTGATCACGCCAATCGACCAATGGCTCGTGAGCAGAGCCGATAATGTATACATGGAGGCAGGTGATGCTAGTGGTTGAAACTTTGTGGTACAAGGATCTTTACCTTTTTCCACTTTTCTTCGCTGTTTTCCTTGAAAAGAAGATCGCTGAAGAACAATGGCTCTCATGGCTCGTATCGTTTCCGTGCTCGTCTTGGCTTTCGTCGTCGTCGATGGTGTCATTGGGTGTGTCATGAAGAATGGCGAAGGCTGGGATCTGACGGGGAGAAAGCAACCTAGTCAACCTGGTCAAGGGGTACGTGTGTATCATAAAGTGACCAATGAAAGATAGTCTGTACACTTAGAACATCCGGGTCAGAACTGACCCGGAAAGGGTCCATTGGGGTCACACCCCGTTCCGGGTCAGAAATGACAAGAAAAGGGGTCAGATATTACCCCATTCAGAGTCATGAATTGGGTCAGGGTGAACCCCATTCCGGGTCTTCATGTTATAATGTCATTGCTCTGATTCGACTGTGTTAAAATTTCACTTGAAGAGAGTCCGTCATTCGTGATCACAGATTTCTTCCCAACGCACTGCGTACACTGCGTATCACCAGGGAGGTGGAAAATATCTCTTTCCACCTTCCTGGTTAGTTATAGGTCTCCGTGTCTTAGTTTCTTTTGTTTCTCCATTTTGTATGTATATTAGTCAATCAATCATAGAGTTTGTTGTATTACGTGTGGGGGGAATGCACCCTACAAGCACTGTTATTTAGCATTCGTCCCCACTTCCAGCAATTTCGTATACTTACAATATTTTGTAAACTTATCCTTATTTTGTATCATGATAAAATTTAAGTATTCAATATCTATCTGTTTCTACTGAAAATGGAAAAATGAATGAATGAATGAATGAATGAATGAATGAAAACGCATTGAATGTAATTTGTTATATGAAAAAAAAAATGCTGGCAGGAGTGAGTTACTGGATCATTTGTAAGGGAGAATATATCTTTCAATTTTTCAAATTCATGAAATTCTTCCGTCGAGATGTTCTTCATTGCAACTGATTGACAAATTGCCCTACATCGACGTAAATAAGCACTGAATTGATCAGTGTTTTAGTAGTAGCCATGATTAAAAAAACCACTGATCAATTCAGTGCTTCTTTACGTCGACGTAAGGCAATTTGTCAATCAGTTGCAATGAAAAACATCTCGACGGAAGAATTTCATAAATTTGAATAATCAATTAAGCAGTACCCGCTGCATGCTGTAAGGATTAGAACCAACACTTGCTGTCGGGCGAAAGCTCGGTGGTCTAGTGGAGATGACGCCTGTCCGGTGATCAGGAGGGCGTGGGTTCGAATCCTGCCCGAGTATGTACGTCTATGATCTTTCTTTATTTTTATCATGGCTACTACTAAAACACTGATCAATTCAGTGCTTATTTACATCGATGTAGGGCAATTTGTCGATCAGTTGCAATATCTTTCAATTTTGTTTACAAGTCAGTAATTGTCCATTTCAATCTTTCTCTTCACATTTCAGACACTTCCTTCAACGCCAGAGTGAGTATTGATAGAAAACACATGAGAACCGTTCATACAATCAATTCTTGCTGAACTTGGTAACTTATCTCATGCACTCACGATTTCTTATTTCTTTAATATCACAAACAGAATTGACAAAAATCATATATTTCAGCTGCATAAATATAAAGCTTGCCTTATTTAAAACTACTCAAAATAAACAAGGGACAATGTTAACCCTGATATATCTTAGTATGAAAACATGGTTTTATGTGCTTGCATTAGCTAAAAAATTACAATTTTCCAAATTTTATATAAAACGTGATAAGAAAAAATGTGAGGGTATGGCATCATCAACTCGCTCATTTGAATATTCGTAAGGACTGGTTAAAAACGTTTTCCGAAAAATGTGAATGTTCAAAGTTCCATGTCTCCCTTATTTCTTATCCGATTTTTTTCATTTTTGTATCGTTCTGTGGGGAATATCTTTATCTTTCTCTTGAAGTTCGTATATATTGTGGGTGGATTTTCTCTTTAGATAAAAACGTTGCCGTCTATACTGTAAGGGACCGGATTTTGAACATCAACCCAAAAGGATGGTATAGTAGGCCCTATCGGTTGAGATATGGATTGGGCATTGAACTTTTTGAGAGATACCAAGAAACCACTTACATACCAAGAAATAGTACAAAGCACGCCATTCTAAGAGGACCTCAAAGTTTATTTGATGAAAATCGGTTTTGAAATGTCTTAGACATCAAAACACAAAGTAAAACAAAGCGATCGTTTTAAAAGGTGGGTCAACCTTTTATTGGGATCGCTCTGCGTTGGATTTTCAGCCATTTTAAAACCAATTTTCATCAAAAATGAACGTTGAAATCCTCTTGGAATTATACACTCTTTCCCATTTCATTAGAGATTTCTCATTATCTCACCAAATATGCCAGAAACCTGAAGTTTGATCTCAACCGAAACTATACGATCCCTTTTAAGTGCTATTGCACTATAAAACGAACCACCACCTAATACTACAGTTAAAGGATAAGTGCTATTGCACTACAAAACGAACCACCACCTAATACTACAGTTAAAGGACAAGTTCACCTTCATAAACATAATGATTGAGAAAATGCAGCAATATTAGTAGAACACATCAGTGAACAGTGGCGTACCGTGGGTCAAGACATTGGGGGGGCACCTCATGGCAGCAACATCAGAATTGCATAACGTAATAATTAAATGCGAGCGAGCGGAGCGAGCGAGCTTGAAAATTTTGACATTTTACAGTCCCCAAACTGCCGTTTGTAGCTATATATAATAATATATGTATGTATATATATACATATATAATATATATATATATATTTGCTTTGGAAATTAAGGGGGTTGCACCGGGCGCAACTGCTGGCAGTTGCTGGCAGTAACGTCACGAGAATGGCATAACGATTAAATGCGAGCGAGCGAAGCGAGCGAGCTTGAAAATTTTGACATTTTACAGTCCCCAAACTGCCGTTTGTAGCTATATTTTTCCGCTTTGGAAATTCGGGGGGGGGGGGGCGCACCGGGTGCAATTGCTGGCAGTAATATCAGGAGAATGGCATATAACGGTTAAATGCGAGCGAGCGAAGCGAGCGAGCTTGAAAATTTTGAAAATTTATGTTCCCAAAACTGCCGTTTTTAGGTATATTTTTTCGCTTTGGAAATTACGGGGAGGGGGTGCATCGGGCGCAACTGCTGGCAATTACTGACAGCAACATCAGGAGAATTGCATAGCGATTAAATGCGAGCGAGCGAAGCGAGCGAGCTTGAAAATTTTGACATTTTACAGTCTCAAAACTGCCGTTTGTAGCTATATTTTTTCGATTTGGAAATTAAGGAGAGGGGGCGCACCGGGCGCAACTGCTGGCAATTACTGACAACAACATCAGGAGAACTGCATAACAATTAAATGCGAGCGAGCGAAGCGAGCGAGCTTGAAAATTTTGACATTTTACAGTCCCAAAACTGCCGTTTATAGCTATATTTTTTCGCTTTGGAAATTAAGGAGAGGGCCTGGGCGCACCGGGCACAACTGCTGGCAATTAGTGACAGCAACATCAGGAGAGTTGCATAACGATTAAATTCGAGCGAGCGAAGCGAGCGAGCTTCAAAATTTTGACATTTTACAGTCCCAAAACTGCCGTTTGTAGTTACAATGTATATTTTTTTCGCTTTGGAAATTAAGGGGAGGGGGCGCACCGGGCGCAACTGCTGGCAATTACTTATAACAACATCAGGAGAATTGCATAACGATTAAATGCGAGCGAGCGAAGCAAGCGAGTTTGAAAATTTTGACATTTTACAGTCCCAAAACTGCCGTTTGTAGCTATATTTTTTCGATTTGGAAATTAAGGAGAGGGGGCGCACCGGACGCAACTGCTGGCAATTACTGACAACAACATCAGGAGAACTGCATAACGATTAAATGCGAGCGAGCGAAGCGAGCGAGCTTGAAAATTTTGACATTTTACAGTCCCAAAACTGCCGTTTATAGCTATATTTTTTCGCTTTGGAAATTAAGGAGAGGGCCTGGGCGCACCGGGCACAACTGCTGGCAATTACTGACAGCAACATCAGGAGAGATGCATAACGATTAAATTCGAGCGAGCGAAGCGAGCGAGCTTCAAAATTTTGACATTTTACAGTCCCAAAACTGCCGTTTGTAGCTACAATGTATATTTTTTTCGCTTTGGAAATTAAGGGGAGGGGGCGCACCGGGCGCAACTGCTGGCAATTACTTACAGCAACATCAGGAGAATTGCATAACGATTAAATGCGAGCGAGCGAGCTTGAAAATTTCGACATTTTACAGTCCCCAAAATGCCGTTTGTAGCTATATTTTTTCGCTTTGGAAATTAAGGGGAGGGGACGTACCGCGGGCGCAACTGCTGGCAATTACTGACAGCAGCATCAGAAGAATTGCATAACGATTAAATGCGAGCGAGCGAAGCGAGCGAGCTTGAAAATTTTGACATTTTACAGGTCCAAATTGTAGCTACATATATATTTTTTTCGCTTTGGAGGGAGGGGGCGCCCGGTGGGCCCCCTGGATCCGCCACTGGTAGTCAAGGGTGTCGGTTTATGTTTATGATTGTAGTCAAGGCGCTAATTCCTGTAAGAGGCTTAATTAAGGATTTCGTTCAACCCACCCCGCAGAAAAGGTTTGACCAGACAAGGTGGTAGATGGGACCTCTATGAACATCCCCAGGTAGTATGTGGTTCCAAATTGTGGTGTCAGTAGAATTTTTCTGGCCACTTTTCATCATGATTTGTTGGAACAAACGTAAAAGAGTCTGCGCACGCCAAGACTATTACACGCACCACTAGCACTGCTACAGGCGCCAGTGCCAGTGCTGCGTGTAGTAGTCTTAGCGCGCATATACTTTTTCTTCGATAAACAAGGGTTTTGCCTGCAAACTAACTTTCCACGCCAAGCTGGGTTCGTTGTAGCGTAGTTTCTAGCCGTTTTTATTTTGTCTTTATTTCAAGAGTTCAAGCAAGCCGAGTGAGAGCGCATACCCGGTGATTGTGACGACCGAATCGCAATCACTGGGTGTGTGCTCTCACTCCACTTAGCGCAATATATACAGCGGGCTTCTGCATAATACACAAGCTGCAATTCAGAGAAATAAAGACGAAAAAACGGCTAGAAATTAAGACTAGGGTCGGTAAACGCTTGTCGCTATTTGGGGCACTGAAAACGACAAACTCACACAGTTTTTGCATTTATTTCATGAAGAATTCATCAAAACTTCATAAAACTAGATATGTATATGTTGCTAGAGATGTCATCCATACAGTGGGATTCATTGTAAGTTATAATATTGTGCATGGTTACCATGGTAACCGGGTGCCTAAAGGTGAGTGGTAACCCCCAAAATGCCTCCTGCTGCTGCAAACATTTTTTTTTTAATCTTATAGATGCAATAAAAAAAAACACACAAATTTTTATTGATTTTCGTTAAAAAAAAGTTTTCCCTGTTGCCATGGCAACCAGTATTATCCAATCAGAATTTAGTTGTCAATAACTCGAAAACTAAAGCCCATAATAAGCATGTCCTTCCTTCTGCATAAAGTGTACGACATCAGGTATATGTGAAGAATATTTTGAAGCATTCTCAAGTTACAGCAAAATTTGTAAGCAAAGGCATAATAAACGGCCGTTGAAAGAAAGATATCATTTTCGAATAGTGAAATGCATGAAAAAGTTGCATCCGTCGTACTTTCAACACAAATTTGACTTCAAAGCATATTCAAATGTATATAGTTTTTAATAATGTATGGACACAAATTTCCCTTAAAAATAAGATGAATACAGAAAGCAAATAGTAGCTCTTTCGAGTATTTACAGAGCGATGGTTATTCAAAACAATCCTGGAAAAGAGCAGAAGAAAGCAATTGATTTTTTATGTTCTTAAAGGAAGTTTATTCAAGAATACCGATAAATTCCTTTCTAAAGAAGGAATATACACGTGCGCTGGATTATCCATCAAAGAATTAAGCGTACTCTTGTGTTCGTTAACTATTGTAAATATATATATATATATATATATATATATATATATATATATATATATATATAATAAAATGAAATATCATGATATGTAAATTTTATTCAAAACGTGCAGTAATGAATTAATGCTGAGGAGAGAATGAGGGGAAAATCTTGGGCGTCTTTTCCCTTTTTATCCAGACTAATTTTACAGTGTAGAGCTCATCTACAATGAATGATGTGCACGAAAGGCAAAAGAAACAAACCTGTCTAAATCCCAGATATTTTTGGGAGTTACCAATCACCTGTAGGCATTCGGTTACCATGGTAACCATGCACAATATTATACCTTACAATGTATCCCATTGTATTGCTGACATCTCTAGCAACATGCACATAATAGTTTTAAGGCGTTTCGATGAATCCTTCGTAAAATAAATGCAAAAACTGTGACAATTTCGTCATTTTCACTGCCCCAATAGCGACAAGCGTTACCGACCCTAGTCTTAATTTCTAGCTGTTTTTATTTCGCCTTTATTTCTCTGAGTTACAGCTTGTGTATTGTGCAGAAGCCCGCTGTATTGCGCTAAGCCGAGTGAGGGTGCATGCTCAATGATTGCCACAAAAAACGGTTCGGGCGTCACAATCGCTGGGTATGCACTCTCACTTGGCTTGCTTCAACTCGGAGAAATAAAGACGAAATAAAAACGTCTGGAAACTACACTACACCGACCCCAGCTTAGCGTGAAAAGTTAGTTTGCAGGCAAAAAAACCGATGTTTGTCGCGGAAAAAGTCTTTGTAAGCTAAGACTATAACACGCACCACTGGCATTGGCGCCTGTAGCAGTGCTGGTGGTACGTGTAGTAGTCTTAGTGTGCGCAGACGCTTCCTCGAAGAATATGGTCATGTCGCAACTAAAATGGCCTGTAAAATTTCATTGATACCACAATTTGATATCACATACTACCTAGGGGTGTTCCAGAGGATCCAACCGACCACCCCATGCAGTCAAACCTTTTCTGCGGGGTGGGTTGAACGAAGTCATTTTTTCTGGGTCGCTGCGCCTGGACTATTGGGGGAGGTATGACCAGCGAGGGAGCGTCGAAGTGACCAAGCGGGAGAAGGATGTCCAAAATCTGCACTTTATATAGAGCATCTGGTGTTTGTGAGTGTGTGTCTTTCATATAGATGGAAAAGTTAGGAAATAGCCAAGGTCAAGTCTTATTATTGGCAATGCAAGGCATTTTAATATAGACTAGTATGTAAAGCAACACTGCAAAATCAATGATCAAGCTTAATGTGAACAACCTATGAAACATCATTGCGCAACATTGCAGCGACTCTTTTTACCATTCCGATGTTCTGAGTACACTGCGCACATCCATGCTTGTATTCAAAATGCCAACCAGGAATCACACTGAATCACAATCTTTTGTCGTCTCCGGGCTTTTTGAACAATGTTTCACTATAATACCTCTTTAATTATATGGTTAAAAGAAATCTTAGAAATGATCATCCTTTCATGTCGATTTCAAAAGCAGTTTACTTAACCCTTGAATTACCATTTTGGTAGGTTTTTTTTTTTTTTTTTTTTTTTTTTTTTTTTTTTTACCAGCGGATTGGGGGGGGGGGGGGGGCACGTGCCCCCCCCCCCATGCCCCCCCCCCGTAGTTACGCCACTGTCAGTGAAAGTTTGAGGAAAATTGGACAATCGATGCAAAAGTTATGAATTTTTAAAAGTTTTGTGTTGGAACTGCTGGACGAGGAGACTACTACAGCTTGTGATGTCATATGAGTACAACAGTATAAAGAAAATGTAAAGAAAATTCAACATATTTTCATTTTTTTCGCATAATAAAAGAGCATTTGACTTGCCTCTTTGTAAAGGTAGGGGGAATAATATTATAATATAACGTGTCAAGGGAATGTGTACTTTTTTCAAAAGATGAAATTTTGTGAAATTCTCTTTATATTTTCTTTATATTGTTGTACGCATGTGACATCGTACACTGCAGTAGTCTTCTCCATGGTTACTGCACAAAAACTTCAAAAATTCATAACTTTTGAACAGATTGTCCGATTTTCCTCAAACTTTCAATGATGTGTTCTACTAACATTGCTACATTTTCTCAATCCTTATGTTTATGAAGGTGAACTTGTCCTTTAAAGGATAAGTTCACCTTCATGGACATGTGGGTTGAGTAAATGCAGCAATTAGTAGAGCACATCAGTGAGAGTTTGAGGAAAATTGGACAATCTGTTCAAAAGTTATGAATTTCTGAATATCTGCTCAGTCACGGCTGGATAAGAAGACTACTATAGCGTGTGATGTCATTATGTGTACAACGATATAAAGAAAATTCACAATTTTTTCTTACTTTTCTCGCAGAACAATAGAACACTCGACTTCTCTCTTTCAGAGGGCAATGGGAATAATATAAACCTTAACATACGTCAGTAATAAGTCGAAGAAATGCACACTTTATTCAAAAAGTAAAGTTTTGTGAAATTCTCTGTTCATTTTCCTTATATTATTTTAACGCATGTGGGTGCGCAGATTCTTTAGAAAATTCATAAGTTTTAAACGGATTGTCCAATTTTCCCCAAACTTTCACGGAAGTGTTCTATAAATATTGTTGCATTCACTCAATCCAAATGTCTATGAAGGTGAACTTGTCCTTTAAAAGGACTGCGGTCCAAACTTTTATTTGATTGTGCACATCTTCTTTCTTCCAACAGTTTGTCGTCCACGTTCTCTTTGAGTAGCACTTTCAACCTCATCGACAACAACAATGACGGCCTGGTTAGCAGTGAAGAGTGGGAGGCGCTCTTCACTCAGATGGTCGATAACTACGATACAAATGGTAAGGCTTTCCCTCCTTGCTCCCCTTCCCTTTCAGTTTAATAAAAAACAAAAACAAAAACAAAACAAAAACTCTGTCGCGCAGACACAAACATTATATTATGATGTAATGGAAAAACGGCACAAATGTTACGTAACAGGGCAATTGCACTGTAAAACACGATATATTCGCGGCATGAAAATTTCGCGAATTGGAGCTGACGGGCTTTCTTGCAGCATAAAATCTTCGCGAATTATCAATATGGCATGCAATGCATTGTGTAGCCAAGAACTTTTGCGTGCATCTTCATTTCGCGAACAGTCCTCGTTTTACAGATAATAATATTTATTATGCACTACCTGACATAGGATACGACATAGGGCTGCTAACCTAAGATCAAACTGCGTGCATGTATTATCATAACATCGTATTTAGCCGTCAGTCCGTTGTACACATTATTAATCAGTTATGGAATAGTTAAAGAGAATTGATGTGATCGATTATATAACCTCAATATATATTATGAGTTCCGCAACAAACTTCTTGTAACTGCCCCTTCGTTTATCTAACCATTATTCTGTCGTTATTTTATCTTCTTGCAGGTGACGATATGCTCTCCCTGGCCGAACTCAGACCTTCTACGGGAGTACCCACAGGGCCTGTGTCTATCCAGGGAGGTGAGCACCTCCCTGGTCTATCCCAGATTTAACTATCCACGACAGACCTATCCCAGATAGATCTATGCCCGGCCCACGGGGCCTACCTTACGAACGACTTCGGCATCCAAACTAGAAATATATATTCTGAATAGTCCAAGTAGTCTATCCTGCTAAAGAGTTATTATCATACCCAGTATATCCACCTGATACAATTGTTATTCATCAATCCATAAACGGGGAAGTGGGAAAGATGTGCCCATCTTCGTGGCTCATCCCTCACTCACACGCATTACATACACGCACACAGGAACACGGAACACACAGGGAAGACAACTATGTTTCTGGATTGTATCATTTTTGTTGTCAGTTCGCTTCAGTGAACAACAAAAATAAAAACAACAAAGGTCAGAGACAGCGAGAAAGGAAGGAGATATAAACGCTTGCTGAGATGATGATTATGTGTAGTTGTGTTGATGATGATAAAATAATAACAATAATGCTGCTGCCGTGGGGATTGTTTGCGACTTGATTATAATATTGGATATTCTTTTCGTTTCATTTAACCTAACATGTTTCTTTTCGTTTCATATAAGTTAAATGATTCTTCTGCTTCAAAAGAATATCGTCACTGACGTAGAAATGACAATCAAAAGACATCAAATCAATGGATTTTGTACTGTGCTGTTTATCAATTCTCATATTCGTGATATAGTTGAGTGTACGAGTTTGAAAGGAAGACGATGAGGTTATTATAAACAGGTGGATAAGAACAGTTGCTATATTGTACATAGTTTAGAGTTTTCAGCTGTGACGTATCTTTGACAGATTCTTCACCGTATTTTATACTGTTATTTATACCCATTTGATACAAGGCTTATGTAGCAATGTATGAACGTGTGATTATCTGAGAAATAAAAATCAAAGAACTTTAAGACTGCAACGTACTTTCTTCCTTTTATATATATATATATATATATATATATATATATATATATATATATATATATATACATATATACATATAATTATATATGTGTATACTAGTATATTATTACAAAAAAAAAGAAAAATATATGTTTAGAAATTATTTTGTTAATCTCTTGCAGTGATTTTTTTCTATCTTATAAAAAACGGCTCTCTCTGTGAGAGTAGATACACACATGATAACCTATAGGAAATGCGGTACAGTGTATCGAAGGAAACTATACATACATGATTACATACACACATACAAGTGTATGATATTTAGGTAAATATACATTTACATATACAGTATGTCCCCAAAAAAATTACAACGGGGCCCTCCGCCATGATATCTTTAAAAATAGTGAATCAATCTAAATACAAATTCAGGGTATGAAACTATAACTCATTGCCCACATCTTACAGAAAACCCCATTCGATTTGCTTCAGTTATCAAAGAGAAATATGGAATTTTGTAGAGGATGTCGGGAATCTCTTCCGTCCAAGTTCTGTCTATTGTTCACACACAAGATCATCGAAATGCTAAACTCGGAAGAATCTGATTCATGACATGCTTTACAACAATCCACATTTCTCTGTGACCGCTTAACCAAATCGAATGGGGATTTCTGCAAAATAGAGCTAAAATGTTATATTTCAAGACCCTGAAGTAGCATTTGAAAAATTTAATCATATTGGGCATTATCAATGCGAAAATCTTATTGTAATTTTTTTGGGGACATACTGCAGTAAGTCGCCCCAAAAATTACAATCAGATTTTCGAATTGATAACACCTATTTTAATATGATCAACCTGTGTACGTGCTACTTCAGAGTCTTAAGGTATAACATCTTAGCTCTATTTTGCAGAAAACCCCATTCAATTTGGTTAACCCTTTCCATGCCAATGAGTCAAATATGAACAGATTTCACACACAAACCTATGGACAGGGAATTGATGTGGCATGCAGAGGGTTAAGCGGTCACAGAGAAATGTGGATTGTTGTAAAGCATGTCATGAATCGGATTCTTCCGAGTTTAGCATTTCGATGATCTTGTGTGTGAACAATAGACAGAACTTGGACAGAAGAGATTCCCGATATCCTCTACAAAATTCCGTATTTCTCTTTGACCACTGAAGCAAATCGAATGGGGTTTTCTGTAAGATGTGGGCAATGAGTTATAGTCTCATACCCTGAATTTTTATTAAGATTCATTCACTATTTTTAAAGATATCATTGCGGAAGGCCGCGTTGTAATTTTTTTTTTTTTGGGACATACTGTATATACACCATCTTGTATATTGAGAACCACGTGGTGAACACTATTCAATAGCGAAATGTTGCTCTTACCAAACCGAATACAAAATTCTGCTACGACTTTGGTATGATATCTCGTGCCTCGTTTTTTGGATTTTTTTAATCGAAATTATATCATTGAAAAGGAAAAGAAATATAGAAAAAATAAAAAACAAAAAATAGAACAATTTAACTTCTGGCCTTCTTTCTGCATTGTTTCCTGTGTCTGGAAGAAGGGAAGAAAAAAATGATAACAGTGACAGTCTTAGTAAAAAAAAAAAAAAGAAGGAATACATATATAAATATATCAGAAACATGTACTCACACACACACACACACACACACACACACACATATATATATATATATATATATATATATATATGCAGATACGTGTGTGTGTGTGTGTATGTGTGTGTACAGTAGATGTATAGATTTATAGCTATATGTGCATATATATAGGCCTATATATCTATATATATATATATATATATATATATATATAGGATAAATATACGAAGAGGTTCAGTGTATATGACATATGTTATGGTCTAAGCAGGGAGTCCACCTCGCTCCGCTGGTCTTAAGGTCTGGAGGAAGAAAGCCTGGGAGAGGACGAGATAGTCCTCCCGATAAAGCTCAATTACGAAGTTATGCCGGATATGAAAATGAGAGAACTACCGGAAGTAAAGCTATAATGTTGCGCCACCTGTGGTTTTTCAGTGTTGATGTTCGACATGATTGTGAAAGACGCTCAGTTAACTGCCAAAAATGGCTTCAACAGCTGCCTGTTACCATACCGACATTGAAAACATTTGAAAAAAAAAATGATAGTATAGTTCCACTGCTTCTGTTTAGACTGTATGTCCGTTCACGTTCTTAAAAAACAAAATTACAATCTTAGGGAGTAAAACGTAATATATAAAGGATTACGTTATAAAACAGCTATATGTCGTGACGTGGAGAGGTCTGCAGATTATCTAGAGACAAACATACAAACACATACATCGATAGACAGATGGACAGAGAGAAAGAAAGAAAAAAAGAAAGAAAGATAGATAGATAGATAGATAGATAAATAGATAGATAGATAGATAGATTGATGGATAAAAATGAAGCATGTAAACAACATGGATCAGTAAACGTGTAGACAGGAAATGGAACCATATTATGTGTTTCATAATGTACATTGCGTGTTTTGAAATAAATACTTTCTTTTACTTATACATTGTACTTGAAAGCATGAACAACATAATTATTGGTGTTCAGTTTTTATACTTAAATAGACACATAAAAATACGGGGAGATAAAGCAAAGATGCACACGTACATACACGGCCAAGTATTGTATATATATATATATATATATATATGTATATATCTCATAATTTCGAACATATGAATAGTAATCTTGCTTTTAAACCGATTAATCTATTTACGCATAGATTAATGCATTAATGCATAACATGACATCAAACTTCAGAAATTGTATTGTACTCAAACAAGTTGCTGACGATTACTAAAGTGAGGGGGTGTATTGATATTGGTGCCAGGTCGAGTACCTATGTAGGTGCTCTACAGTTGCATCAGGAACACGTCTTTATAGTGTTGCCGTAGAAGTCAATGTTCTCTGTATCTCTTCAAAGTACTTCTGCAGTGTCGTCATCTCAAAACGTTGTTGTTCAGAAAAATGTTTGTTTTGTACGTAGAGGTCGAAGGTCGACATGGAGGATTAATCGACTAGACCTTGATCAAGGGGCTTAAATCTCGATCATGCACGTCAGGTGACTATCCTGGAAGCTAGTTGTTACGTCTGATAGTGAAAACGTATTTGATTGGAGCAGACAGTTCGTGAAAGAACGATTTCGCGGCAAAATCAATCTTTTTTTGGGAGGGCGTAGGAGACAGGAGAGACGTTATCCCGTATCCCGTCTCATCAGGGCCGGAAACATAAACCATTTTAACTCTCTCACTGTCTTCCCCTCTCTCCCCCTCTCTCTCTGTACGACGTACACATAGATATCGCACATAATTAATTACGCGCATAGGCTTATTATGTATAAAATGTGCCTTGAAGAATAATTTGACTAATTGTGGTCAGGAAAAAGAAAGTGTTTTCTGTTATGAATGAAAGTCAGAAGACATGAAGCATAAAATTTCTCAATCATTTCTCTGATTTTGCAGTGGTCAGTGTTTTTCTTTTTCGCTTGGCTCAGAAAGAATAAACAAACAACAACAACCACACCATCATCAACAACAACAACAGCAACGGTGTTAACCCCTTGTGTCCAGGTCGGATGCTGTTGAAACTGTGCAACACCTCCACATATCGGATGATGAGTAAAATAATATCATGTACCTCATGTAAATGGGGGGGGGGGGGACTGAAATAAAAGTATTTGTGCTTGTCACTCCTCAAAGCAATACCTTCTACAAAGTGAAAGATAAACAAAAAATGAGGTTGACTTCCTCTTCTCCAAGGATAGATGGGGCGACAAACTTTTGTTTCTGCTGTTGTTGTTTTTAAGCACTTACTTGTTATAGTCGCACGACCGTCTAACTCCGGCCTTTAAAAAAATAAAAAAATATTGGTTTGGTCAGAATCTCCCTCTTGAGCCAAGGATGAAAATGACGTCATGCTGGGCGCATGTGCAGATCGGCAACACTTTCCTACATGGGAAAAAACAAACATACAAACATTCGGGCTTTATATAAATTCGGCGCTTGATACATGCACTTCTATCACAACACGGGTGTTTATAATTTCGCCACGGCATTATACCCACTGGCGAACATCTAATTTATTCATCCGGGGACGGGTTGCATTTTGGCGGTGAGTTAACGTCTCTTGTTCTTAAGATTTGATGATTTGATCTTCAACATGACTGCATCCTATCGAAAGGATTCAACAGTATTAAAGGTTGTTTTAATTGCCATTTTTCGTTTTTGTTTCTCTCTTATTTCTTTTTTTTTTTGGGGGGGGGGTGACTCTCCGTTAAACTTCACATGAAATTTGTGTCAATATTTTGCATTTGCATCATGTTTAGAAATTCATTCAATTAAGACAGTTGCCTATTCATTGGCACCATTCCGTGCACGTATTGAGCCAGTAAGAAAGAAATGAATGATTAAATACTTGGTGACACATGAATTTGAACCATGATTATCAACGTCTAACATTTTTTATCTTAGGGTATCCCATATCTTCACCCCTCTGCTTATAATCTCTTGCATTCTTGTTTCATCTTTCTATTATAGATACAATGAACTTTATTTAGTCATTCCAGTGAAACACTGATTTAATGGTCTGTGTTGCTTGTATACCAAAAACTGTAGCACCAAGGTGATACTCGCCTAGTACCTCATTGATCGCACCGAATGCGTGGTATCGCTGTAAGGGATCATTATCGTTATGAACTATCTTCAAGATCGTCTGTCCAAGGACTATTCTTTAGTATTGTGAGATAAAATAGAAGGGAAGAGGAAAGTAATCATCTTGTTTGACAGGAACGATAATTGATATGCTTGCATGCTGACCAAGAGTTTCGTTCCAAGTTCGCGCTATGTGAATACACTATGTCATAAACGTGTCATAAAGCCGGACTTTTAACAGTAATGAATTTTTGCCATCAGCTTAAAGTATATTGTCGATTCATTTGTGCGATGAACTGTCAAGTGCACGTCTATATTACTCTTAGTGCGCTTCCACGATTAGATTATGCTTTAGTCTTTTATGTATACACTGAACTGTATTTCATATTCGTTTGATTGGCATTGGGATGATTTGTCCAGCAATATCTATAGCTTGTATATCGAGATTCCAGCTTCATAGTCATGTTTGGGACAGCTCAAAAGTGTTATTTTCTTTAAAACTTGTAACTTTCCGAGTTCCCTCCTGTATTAATAATGTTTTGATCCATGATGTAACATAATGATGCGAATAACTTATAGATGAAAATAAAACAAATAACTAAAAACAGATATTGCAACGTAACGTTGTGGCCATGACACTTGAAGACCATTTCACTAGGTGTACATACTAGTCGCACTGTAATCCAAACGTTCTCCGGTATAGGTGCCCCAATGAAGTTTGAAATTACTGTGCTCCAAGACCTTTGTGGTTCAAGAGACATTACATGTGCCAGAGGAGTGCAGGTATATATTGAAGGTAATTCGAGTCGGTCAGTGAAATCAATTGCTGGTGGAAAATAATAAACAAACGTGAGAAAGCGCAATTGATGTAGCATCTGATCACGCCAATCGACCAATGGCTCGTGAGCAGAGCCGATAATGTGTACACGGAGGCAGGTGATGCTAGTGGTTGAAACTTTGTGATACAAGGATCTTTACCCTTTTCCACTTTTCTTCGCTGTTTTCCTTGAAAAGAAGATCGCTGAAGAACAATGGCTCTCATGGCCCGTATCATTCCCGTGCTCGTCTTGGCTTTCGTCGTCGTCGATGGTGTCATTGGGTGTGTCATGAGAAATGGCGAAGGCTGGGATCTGACGGGGAAAAACCCACCTGGTCAAGGGGTACGTGTGTATCATAAAGTGACCAAGGAAAGATAGTCTGTACACTTAGAACATCCGG
This sequence comes from Diadema setosum, assembly GCF_964275005.1. Lineage (NCBI taxonomy): Eukaryota > Metazoa > Echinodermata > Echinoidea > Diadematoida > Diadematidae > Diadema > Diadema setosum. The sequence continues at coordinate 31,007,266 of NC_092686.1, forward strand.
AAATGACAATAAAAGGGGGCAGATATTACCCCATTCAGAGTCATGAACTGGGTCAGGGTGACCCCATTCCGGGTCTTCATGTTATTATGTCATTGCTCTGATTCGGCTGTGTTAAAATTTCACTTTGAAGAGAGTGCGTCATTCGTGATCACAGATTTCTTCCCAACGCACTGCGGATCTGCCAAAATATCAAAAATCCTTCATAAATTCCCCCAAAATTCTCGGATCACTGCCAAAAGTTAATCGTTTGTTACTTGTGTCATTCTAAACCTTTCCTGCAAGTTTCATCTCAATCTGTTAACTACTCTTTGAGTTATTTTGCACACGGACAAACGAACGAACGAACCAACCAACCAACTAACTAGAGAAGCACTCTGAGAGCGCAGACCTCCGCCAAGCATGCAGCTCATTTCCATCACTGATCTTGTTCTTCCATAGAGATGTCAATACGTACCGCTGTGTGCTGAAAGCCTCCCAATTTCCCAAAATAGAATCCTTTGTTACATCATAAACCCTCAGCTGCACAGCGCGCCTCACCCTAGCAGAAACTAGAGCACGCACTTTAGTGCGCGCATGCAAACCTCAATACGCGCATCCTGAACTCCCAAGTTCATTGACCCTACCTGCCAAAATATCAAAAATCCTTCATAAATTCCCCCAAAATTCTCGGATCACTACCAAAAGTTAATCGTTTGTTACTCGTGTCATTCTCAACCTTCCTGCAAGTTTCATCCCAATCCTTTATCTACTTTTTGAGTTATTTTGCGCACAGACAAACGAACAAACCAACGGTAACGAAAACATAACCTTCCCCCTTGGTGGAATGAATGAAAACGCATTAAATGTACAGGTAATTTGTTATATCAAAAAAAAAAAAAATCTGCTGGCAGGAGTGAGTTACTGGATCATTTGTAAGGGAGAATGTATTTTCAATTTTTCAAATTCATGAAATTCTTCCGTGGAGATGTTTTTCATTGCAACTGATTGACAAATTGTCCTACATCGACGTAAATAAGCACTGAATTGATCTGTGTTTTAGTAGTAGCCATGCATGATAAAAGAAAACACTGATCAATTCAGTGCTTATTTACGTCGATGTAGGGCAATTTGTCAATCAGTTGCAATGAAAAACATCTCGACGGAAGAATTTCATGAACTTGAAAAATCAATTAAGCAGTACCCGCTGAATGCTGTAAGGATTAGAACCAACACTTGCTGTCGGGCGAAAGCTCGGTGGTCTAGTGGAGATGACGACTGTCCGATGATCAGGAGGGCGTAGGTTCGAATCCTGCTCGAGTATGTACGCCCATGATATTTTTCTTATCATGGCTACTACTAAAACACTGATCAGTTCAGTACTTATTTACGTCGATGTAGGGCAATTTGTCAATCAGTTGCAATATCTTTCAATTTTGTTTGCAAGTCAGTAACTGTCCATTTCAATCTTTCTCTTCACATTCCAGATACTTCCTTCAACGCCAGAGTGAGTATTAATAGAACACACATGAGCACCATTCATACAATCAATTCTTACTGATGAACTTGGTAACTTATCTCATGCACTCATGACTTCTGATTTCTTTAATTTCACAAACAGAATTGACAAAAATCTTTATATTTCAGCTGCATAAATATAAAGCTTGCCTTATAACTACTCAAAATAATAATTAAAAAAAGTTAACTCTGATATATCTTGGTATGAAAACATAGTCTTATGTGCTTGAATTAGCACCCAAAAAAAAAAAAATTACAGTTTTCCGAATTTTACATACAACATAATAATAAGAAGAAATTGTGAGAGTATGACATCATCAACTCGTTCATTTCAATATTCGTAAGGACTGCTTAAAAATGTTTTCCCCAAAGTGTGAATGTTAACAGTTGCATGTCGTTTTTATTTCTTATCCGATTTTTATTATTTTTGTATCGTTCTGTTGGGAATATTTTCCCTTTCCTCTTGAAGTTCTTATATTTTTGGGCGAATGTTTCTCTTTAGATAAAAACGTTGCCGTCTATGCTGTTAGGGACCGGATTTTGAACATCAACATAAAAGGATGGTATAGTGGATAGGCCCTATTGGTTGAGATGAGGATGGGCATTTAACCTTTTGAGAGATACCAAGAAACCACTCATGAAATAGTACAGAGCACACCATTCTAAGAGGAATTCAAGTTTATTTGATGAAAATCGGTTTTCAAAAGGCTCACACATCAACGAAGTAAAACAAATCGATCGTCATAAACCGTGGGTCCACCTTTTATTGGGATCGCACTATGCTGGATTTCGCAGCCATTTTAAAGCCAATTTTCATCAAATAAACTTTGAAATCCTCTTGGAATTATATACTCTTCACATTTCATTAGAGATTTCTCATTATCTCACCAAACATGCTAGAAACCTGAAGTTTGGTCTCAATCGAAACTATACAATCCTTTTAAAGTGTCATCGCACTATATAACGAACCACCACCTAATTAAAAGAACTTTTACTTGATTGTGCACATCTTCTTTCTTCCCACAGCTTGTCGTCCACGTTCTCGTTGAGTAGCACTTTCCACCTCATCGACAACAACGATGACGGCCTGGTTAGCAGCGAAGAGTGGGAGGCGCTCTTCACCCAGATGGTCGATAACTACGATACAAATAGTAAGAATGTCCCTCCTTCACTCCCCCTTCCCCTTCAGTTTAATCAAAGAAAAACAAAAACCGAAACAAAAACTCTGTCGTGCAGACACAAACATTATAATACATTGTATTGGAAAACGGCACAAAAGTTAAGTAACAAGGCAATTGTATATACAGTATGCACTTGATACCTGACTCATAGTATACGACAGAAGGCTGCTCACACGTAAGGATCAAACTGCGTGCATGTATTATCATAACATCGTATTTAGTCGTCCGTCCGTTAACACGCAGTTTGATCCTAGATGAGCAGCCTTCTGTCGTATCCTATGTCAGGTAGTGCATTTACAGTTGCCTTGTTACTTAACTTTTGTGAGAGGATTGATGTGACCGATTATATAACCTCAATGTGGGTTGCGCAACGAACTACTTGTACCTGCCCCTTCCTTTATCTAACCATTATTCTGTCGTTATTTTCTTCTTGCAGGCGACGGTATGCTCTCCCTTGCCGAGCTCATACCTTCTACGGGACCCACAGGGCCTGCGCATATCCCGATTTAACTATCCCCGATAGACCTATCCCAGATAGACCCATCCAAGATAGAGCTATCCCCGATAGACCTACCCCAGATAGATCTATCCCCGATTCAAGGGGTCTACCTTACGAACGACTTCGGCATCCATACTAGAAATAGATATATTCTGAATAATCCAAGTAGTCTATCCTGCTGAAGAGTTATTATCATACCCAGTATATCCACCTGATACGATTGTTATTCATCAATCCATAAACGGGGAAGTGGGAAAGATTTCCCCGTCTTCGTGGCTTATCCCTCACTCACACGCATTACATACACGCACACAGGAACACGGAACACACAGGGAAGACAACTATGTTTCTGGATTGTATCATTTTTGTTGTCAGTTCGCTTCAGTGAACAACAAAAACAACAACAACAACAACAAAAAGGTCAGAGACAGCGAGAAAGGAAGGAGATATAAACGCTTGCTGAGATGATGATTATGTGTGGTTGTGTTGATGATAATAAAATGATAACAATAATACTGCTGCCGTGGGAATTGACTGCGATGTTGGCAATTCTTTTCGTTTCATTTAACCTGAAATGCTTCTTTCCGTTTCATATACGTTTAGATTATTCTTCTTCTAAAGGATATCTTCATTGAAGTAGAAATGGCAATCTTGAGATATCAATCAATTAATTTTGTACTCTGCTGTTTATCAATTCTCATATTTGTGATATAGTTTCGTGTACAAGCTTAAAAGGAAGACGATAAGGTTAATGTGACAGGTGCATGGCTCAGTCAAGAAAAGTTGGTATATTGTACATAGCTTAGAGTTTTCCTCTGTGACGTATCTTTGAAAGATTCTTCTTATATCCATTTGATACAAGGTTTAGCAATGTATGAACGATTTATTATCTGAGAAATAAAAATCAAACAACTTGAGACTGCAACGCACTTTCTTCCTGTTCAAATGCAATAAATGTATATATACATATATGTATATATATATATATATATATTTTATTATATATATATCATTACAAGAAGAAAAAAAGTTTAGAGATTATTTTTTAATCTCTTGCAGTGATTTTTATCGATCTAATAAAAGTGAGTAAATGCCCACATGAGAACCTACAGGAAATGCCATGAATGCGGTAGACTGTATCGAAGAAAACTACATGCATGATAACATACACACATGTATGTATATATATATATATATATATATATATATATATATATATATATACAGTTGTATATACATTATTTTGTATATTGAAAACCACGTGGTGTGCACTATTGAAAAGCGAATAAATTGCTCTTACTAAACCGAAGAGAAAATTCTGCTACGAGTTTGGTATGATATCTCGTGCCTCGTTTTTCAGTTGTTATTTTAATTATATCATTGAAAAGGAAAAAAATAGAAAAGTATATGTAACGAGTAACAAATGGAGGCGGGACTCTCAATGTTGGATAATATGTTCTTTGTTATTCGCAGGTTCTGATCATTGGGCTGAACAAGCCAAACCCTGAAAGATGTAAACATTATGTATATACAAGGGATAATGAGTACATTGTATTATCATTGAACACATGAATGAATATTTGACATTTTTGTCAATGAGGTTCATCAATATAGCATACACAGTCTTATAACTCAGTTGTGTTCATTCTTAATCGTTATGCTTTGTTGCATCATTGCGTCTTGTTATGCATAGTAAGCTCATATCGATATTCAGTAGTATATAATTACTGTAACTTGTAATTGGCACATAATATAGCTGTTGATTGACATTCCAACAGTGAATGGCCACTTCTGATAGTTTGTTTGTTTAATAGATACTTTATTTTCTGCAAATCAATCAATCAATCAGCAAATCAATATACACAAGGCATATAATCATGAACATGTGGGAAATATACAAAATAAATTCAAAACAGAGTCGTTTGACTTGTATAAACAAAGATATAAAAGGTAATTAATGATACAATATACAGTATGCATGTCTATGCAACGGGGATTACAACAACAATTATGATTATGGAGCGTTTATGCAGAGGGCCGCCATTGTAAGCATAGCTTGAAAAGATGGCCGGCGGGAGGAAAAGGTAGGGACGTATACTAGTTTCGTAACAATACAATACAATACAATACAATACAATACAATACAATACAATACAATACAATACAATCAATAATAGTTCATGCTATTATCTAGCCCTTTTTTTCTAGCTGCATGATTATAGCTATTCCATTGCTGATACATATTTACAATAGCAAATATCCTATTAAAAAAAAAAAAAATCTAAATTGTACGAGCGAGTGAGCCGAAATTTGTATATTTCCGCGTCATCATTACGTTTTGTTCTTATCTTGTTTGATTTGGGTTTTTTGCGCCCCTCCCCTCCCCCCCATGTTCAAAACCGTTGGCGCCTTCTTTTGATCCTATTGGCGATCGCTTCAGAACGAAAGAAATTGCAGCCGCTGCTCCGTGAAACATTTTTCCTGCTAAATATAAAATGACATGTGTGAACACAATAGACATTGTCATTTTGTCCGCTTCATCATCACGTTTTGTTCTTACCTTCTTTTTTGATATAAATTTTGGCGATCGAGCCGAAAATTGTTGTATTTCAGCTTACAGAACATGGAGTTCTTGTGTGAACACAATAAACATTGTCATTTTGTCCGCGTCATCATCATGTTTTGTTTTTATCTTGTTTGATTTGGTTTTCTGCCCCCTCCCCACCATTCTCCCTCCCCCCCCCCCCCCCCTCCCCCTTTCCGGGCGAGTTTTTTTTTTTTTCTTCTTCTTCTTCTTCTTCTTCTTTTCTTTTTTTTTTTTTCTACTTCTTCTTCGTTTTTTCCTTTTTTTTCTTCTCCTTCTTCGTTTTTTTTTTTTCGTTTTTTTTTGCGCCCCCTAGGAGTGGCGCCCGGGGCACGTGCCCCCCTTGCCCCCCCCCCCCCCCCAGATACGCCACTGTTGATGTAGGTATAAAAGTTGCATCAGGAACGTGTCTTTAGTGTTGCCGTAAAAGTAAATGTTCTCTGTATCTCTTCAAAGTAATTCTACTGTATCGTCATCACAAAATGTTGTGTAGAAAACTGCTTGTTTTGTATGTAGAGGTCGAAGGTCGACACGGAAGGTTAATCGACTAGACCTTGAACAAGGGGCTTAAATCTCACGTCGATGAACTATCCCGGAAGCTCGTTGTCACGTCTGACATAGAAGACATGTTTTGATTGAAGCAGATACAGTGGGCTCCCTTTATAACGAAGTCCTTGGGACCGGCAGTATTCTTTCGTTGTATCGAAATTTCGTTAATAACCGAACAAATAAACAATAAAAAAAGAAACATAGAACGGAAAATATTGCGGTCTGAATTTTCACTTTGTTGTAACCGGAATTTCGTTATTACCGTGTTCGTTATAACGCCTAACGGGAGTGTACTGTAGGTAGTGAATTCGAATAAACGATTCGTGGCAAAATAAATCTTGTGGGAGGGCGTAGGAGAGAAAATTAGAGGCCTTATCGTGTCTCAGAGCCACAAACATTAACCGTTTCATCTCCCCACCGCCCCCTTCTATCTCTCTCTCTATGTAGATAACATACATACGCGCATAATATTATGTGTAAAATGTTTCTTGAAGAATGATTCGACTGATTATGGGGGTTTTTAAAAAAAAAAAAAAATGTTTTCTGTTATGAATGAAAGCCAGGAGTTATGAAGTATCAAATTTCTGAATCATTTCTCTAAGTTTGGAGTGCTCAGTGTATCCGTTCGCTTGGCTCAGAAAGAATAAACAACAACATCATCATCAACAACAACAATGATGTTAATCCCTTGATGTCCAGGACATAGATGCTACTGAAACTGTGCAAGCTGACGAACTGTTCAATGATGAACTACCTTTAGTGTATCTCCTGATTAATTTTGCAGCACCTCCACTTATCGGATGATGAGTCAAAATAACATCGTGTACCTCCGAGACAGAGGTGTAAATTGGGGGGACTGAAATGAAAGTATTTTCGTCTCTCGCCCCTAAAAGCGATACCTCCCATATAGTAAAAGTTAAAAAGTAAGACTGACTTCCTCTTTTCCAAGGATAGATGGGGTGACACACTTTTATTTCTGTAGTTGCTGATTTGTTTTGTTTTTTTACACACTTACTCTGTCATGAATTCGACGACGTAGTTGCTGGTAGGCGGAGGACGTCCCACTCCGGCCTTAAAATAAAAAAATAAAATAAAATAAAAATAAAAATCAGTGTCCACATAAAGCTGTAGCTTGATTTGGTAAGGATTTCCCTCTTGAGCCAAGGATGCTGATGAAGTCATGCAGTGCGCATGCGCAGATCGGCAACACTTTCCTACATGGAAAAAACAAACAAACATATAAATCTTGGCGCTCGCGAAATTCGCGAAATTAAAGTGCACGCGAAAATTCCTTGTTTTACGGTATAGTGCTGGATGCATGCGCTTCTATCACAACACGAGTGTTTACAATTTCGCAACGGCATTGCATACCCACTGGTGGACATCTGATTTATTCGTCCGCGCACGAGTTGCATTTTAGCGGTGAGTCAATGTCTCGTTTTCTTAAGGTTTTACTCTTTGATCTGCAATGAATAGTTGCATCCTAGAACGGACTAAAAGGTTAACTGCCATCTTCGTATACTCTCTCTCTTTTTTTCTTTTTCTTTTTTGGGTGGGGGTGAGTCTCCGTTCAGCTCTGTATGAAAATTGTGTCAATATTTTGCATTTACGTCATGTCAAATTCATTTAATTAAAACGGTTGCCTATCTATTGGCACCATTCCGTGTACGTAATATTTGAGCCAGTAAAAAATAAATGAATAGATAAATACTTGGTGACACATGAATTGTAACCATCAATGTCCAACATGTTTTATTTTGTATCATATCCCCTCTGCTTAATAATCTCTTGCTTTCATGTTTTATCTTTTTGCTATCAATACACTGAACTCTATCATTAGTCATTCGGTGAAACACTGATTTAATGGTGTGAGTTGCCCTTACCAAAAACTGTCGCACCGAGGATGTACTCGCCTAGTACCTCCCGAGCTGGTTCGCACTAAATGCGTGATATCGCTGTAAGGGATCATATAGTTCAAGAACGTCTGTTCAAGGACTGGGTACCATATTCTTTAGTATTGTAAGATAAGATAGAAGGGAAAAGAGAAAATGGCACCCTCATTGTTCAGTCCGTTCTAGGATGCAGTCATGTTTGTATACCCAAACATTTCATTGTATCCTCAGTTTGTTCGAGATGAAATAAAGCAACTTGAACTTGAACTTGAACTTGAACAGTAATCGTCTTGTTAAACAGGAACAAATTGATATGCTTGCACGCTGATCAAGAGTTTCAGTCCATGTTCGTGCCATGTGAATACACTCTGTCAAAATATGCCATAAAACCGGACTTACAGTTAATGAATTTGAATTTGTGCGAGGAACTGCCAATTGCATGTCTATACTACTCTCAGTACGCTGTCATGATTAGATGATGTTCTCGTCCTTTATGTATACACTGAATTGTATTTCATATTCATTTGAGTGGCATTGCGATGCTTTGTTCTGAAATATTTATAGCCTTTATGTCGAGATTCCAGCTACAAAATTATATTATGGGCATCACAAAAGTTTTCTTTCTCTTCAAAACGTGTAACTTTCCGAGTTCCCTCTGGCATTAAATGATATGCATTGATCTATGATATACCATATGAAATATGATATACCGTACATGATGCGAATAACTTATAGATGAAATAAACAAAGTAATTTAAAAAAAACCCAGATATTGCAACGTAACGTTGTGGCTATGATGTGAAGATGTACATAATAGTCACACTGTATAAAACAAACGTTCTCCAGTACATGTAGGTGCCTGAGTGAAGTTTGAAATTACTGCACTCCAAATCCTTCATACATGGTTCAAGAGACATGTGCCAAAGAAGTGCAGGTATATTGCAGGTAATTCAAGCCCATCAGTAAAATCAATTGCTTGTTGGAAAATGATCAACAAATCACAAATGTGAGAAAGCGCAATCGACGTATAGCGTCTGATCACGCCAATCGACCAATGACTCGTGAGCAGACCCTGTAATACAAGGAGATAGGTGAGGTTGAAAACTTTGCGGCACAAGGATTTTACCTTTTTTTTTTCTTCTTCTTCTTCTTTGCTGTTTTCCTTGAATACAGATCGCTAAAGAACAATGGTTCTCATGGCCCGTATCGTTCTCTTGCTCGTTTTTGCTTTCGTCGTCAATGGTGTCGCTGGGTGTGTCACGCAGAATGGCCAAGGCTGGGATCAGACGGAGGGAAGACCCGGCCTAGTACCTGGTCCACCTATCATTCCAATACCCGATCAACCTGGTCCAGGGGTACGTGTGTATCATAAAAAGTACCGGTAATCAATGAAAGAGCCAGTTTGATAGTTTGTATACGTGATGCGCAGAACACCAAAAAAAAAAAAAAAAAAAAAGAGAAAGAAACGTCTCTAAAGCACAGTAAAGCAATATGCGACTTGAGAAAACCCGGAGAATTTCAAGAGAACATTAGAAATTACTGTCATTTGTCTTAAAAACAGTGTCCAGGCAATAGTGGACATAATTTGTAACCACGAAATGTCTTTGTCTTTTTTTTTTATCATACCATTACTCTGATTCGACTAGGTTAATATTTCACTTTGAAGAGCGAGCACATCATTGATGATCACAGATTTCTTCCCAACTATTACAAGATACTGCGTATCACAGCAGACAACTAGCAACTGACTAGCCGCTTCCATAGGGTCAATAAGCTTTTGATTATCAAGAAAAAAAGATTTTGAGAAGCTTCGATCCTTTACAAAATTCACCGAATAAAAAAAAAGTATGCATTCTGGTCAGTTGAACATAGAATTGAACATAGAACATCGTTGAGAGCAAACTTACGGCACAACTGTCACACTTGGGACATTAGATTTTAGATTAGTCCCGGGCCCAGATAGAAGCAGATCTATAGGCCGGCCTATCTTAGAACATTTATACTGTGAAATCATATTTTTCCTTTTTTATCGAAGTAAAAAGGTTATTGTAAAAAAAATATCTAAATTCTTCATATGTATCTAATGTCTGCAAAAAGAAAGTACTAAAATCTCACAATTAAAAAAGTTAATTGATGCCACCAAGAGGGCAGAACCCAGTTTGTTTAAAGGACAAGTTCACCTTCATTAACATAAGGATTAAGAGACTGCAGCAATATTAGTAGAACACATGCATCAGTGAAAGTTTGAGGAAAATTGGACAATCGATGCAAAAGTTATGAATTTTTAAAACTTTTGTGTTGGAACCGCTGGTGGATGAGGAGACTACTAAGGCTCGTGATGTCATATGAGTACAACAGTATAAAGAAAATGTAAAGAAAATTCAACATATTTTCACTTTTTTCGCATGATAAAAGAGCACTTGACTTGCCTCTTTCTAAAGGCAATGGGAATAATATTACCCATAACATATGTCAGTAACGAGTCAAGGGAATGTGTACTTTTTTCAAAAGATGAAATTTTGTGAAATTCTCTTTATATTTTCCTTATATTGTTGTACTCATGTGACATCATACACTGAAGTAGTCTTCTCATCCAGCGGTGACTGCACAAAAACTTCAAAAATTCATAACTTTTGAACGGATTGTCCGATTTCCCTCAAACTTTCAATGATGTGTTCTACTAATATTGCTACATTCTCTCAATCCTTATGTTAATGAAGGTGATCTTGTCCTTTAAATCTCAGTCTACCACGGGGACCGAACTTTACTATACCACTACAATAAAGCATAATTGATTTAAAAAAAAAGAATGGTATTTTTTCATTATGGACAGTTGCTGGTATCTTAATGAGAGAAATTAATCATTTTAAAGTGTTAAAAGTGTTGTATATTATAGTACATGGGTTTCATAAATGTGTGTCGGAAAACGTGTGAAGAGTCCGTTGAGTATGACGCGTTGATAAATTTTGTATGTATTCAGTTAGTTTCTTTGAAAGTCCTCTTTGTTGTTATTATCCACTACTCTTTCCACACGACATGCCATTTTTGGATATGCCTGTTGTTGGTAACCACATCACAAGTAAATATTCACGTCTGCTTTTCATTTCATTTCATTTCATTTAGTTCTGATTAAAATACATGTAACAAAGAACATCTTGCATACTCTAGGCACCTCTATAATGCAATGTGAAATTTTGATGTAAAAGATTCGAGCTGACGAAGGTGCTTCTGTTTCGGGCTGGTTACCTCCAAGAGTGTGGCGTTTCTTTTCTTTTCTCTTTAGCAATATTTGTTATCACTGCTACTTTTTTCCCTTTCTTCTTCTTCTGTCTTACGCTGCTTTCTACCAATGCCTATAAGGCGTTCGACGTAATGTTGAACTTCATACCAGTAGTTTTATTATTTTTTTCAGTAGTAGAGTTGTTGTTTTTTTCTATTTTCTTTTCCAGTAGTGGTAGTACAAGTTATTTTTCTTCTCTTTTCTTTTCCTTTTCCCTATTCTTTTAGCTGCAATTCGCATTATGATTGACACTGATATTGCTGAATAGTTTAGATAGTTTTGAAGTAAACATAGATATCATTTCTGGAGTATCCTTTCTTTCGAGCAAATCATGGTATTCAGTGCATTTCTGTTATGTATCAGGGGCATATGGGAAAAGGGATAAGGAAGGGTACAAAATTGGATGTTTAATTGTGTGTGTGCTGAAAAATAACCTATTTTCCTTTCTTTCTTTTTTTTACACTAGGATCCCTTGTCAACGGGTGAATTATTTTTTCCGTACAATACAATGTTATTCTTGTTGGATTTTGATATACTGATATATTTTTCAAATACTTTAATATGAGTCAACAAGGGCGTGTCAGACAAAGAGATCCGAAAGTGTATGAGTAATATTAAATTTTGTCCTAGGTCATATGTATAAATAATCTAATGGAATTGTTTTTAAGGGGTGAAAAACGGATAACAAAGAATAGTACATTTGTGTTTCCTAAGTGGCATGTATTGTAACTCTTCTGTTGAGAAGTTGGCTTCCGAGAGTATCTTGGCCAATCTATGTACAAACTCAGTAATAATTTGTTGCCGTCTGTTTTCACCAGCATGTTTGCGAGAAACCGCTCCTTCCATGAATATCCGACTCGTCACTCTGATGAATTCCGTCTGCCTTTATAGGACTATTTTACACACTCTATATTTGGTTGGCGTCCACAAGTTTAAGTTCTTTTAAGAATAATTTGAAGAAAAAAAATCTTGAATAGCTATAAGAATTTATCTAAATTTCATCATGAAAATTGATATTTTGTATATATACTTTATGAAATCGTGATATTGTGTTGATCCTTTAATGGTTGCAAAGAATTTGAAAATCCAACTTTATATTTTGTTAAAATCACGGCTGAGCGGCTCCATCCATCCACTACCTCTTGTTATGGTCTTCTATCTTTTTTGTCATTTATCTTCACACCACATAATAAGTTTCTTTCTCTCTCACACACACTCAAACACACACACACACACACACACACACACTCTCTCTCTCTCTCTCTCTCTCTCTCTCACGTAATACAACAAATCATATATGATTGGTAGACTGATATTTATACTTTTGATTTCATAAATTATTACAATATTTTGGATTTGACTATTGATTCTATTTTTGTAGACACGTCCGTTATACAGATATGTAAATCGATTTTTAAATCTCGAATTTTACCCCGAGGCCTCGATCCATGTCAAGCTGCTGCTTATGATCGCGGTCTCCTGCTTTTCTGTTATTATAATAACCAAAAATATTTAATTCTAAAAATCAATTTATTCAAATCCCCTCTGTTATATTCTTCTTTTTTTTCTAAAATTCGTTTAATGAAACGACGTGATATACTCCGAATGAATAATCAATTATTATCTACATACTCTACAAGTGTTGATTTAACGATTCGCCTCCGAACTCTTTTTTTTTTGTTTTTTTTTTTGTGAATGATATGCTACACGTCTTATACATCGAATACTGTCATGTTCATTATAGTGTGTGTGTATATGTACCTTGAATTAATTTGCAAGACAGTATATGCTTGCTTAAATGTCGTGTAACGTTAATTTCTAAATATGTATATTCTTTTGTTATGTGTGATTTGGAAAAAGGCAGAAATAAAATGAATGAATGAATGAATTCTGCTAGCAGGAGTGAGCTATACTGGGTCATTTGTAAGGGAAAATATATCTTTCAATTGTGTTTGCAAATCAGTAACTGTCCATTTCAATCTTTCTCTTCACATTTCAGATAATTCCTTCAAAGCCAGAGTGAGTATTAATAGAACACACATGAGAACCATTCATACGATCAATTCTTACTGAACTTGGTAACTTATCTCATGCTGTCACAATTTCTTATTTCTTTAAAGGACAAGTTCACCTTCAAATACACATGTATTGAGTGAATGCAACAATATTCGTAGAACACATCAGTGAAAGTTAGGGAAAAATTCAACAATCCGTTCCAAAGTATCCGCGTACTCACTGCTGGATGAGAAGACTACTACAGTGTATAATGTCACATGCATATACAACGATATAAGGAAAATAAAACAGAGAATTTCACAAAACTTTACTTTTTGAATAAAGTGCACATTTCTTCGACTTGTTACTGACGTATCTTAAGGGTAATATTATTCCCCCTGCCTTCTGAAAGTAAGAAGTCGAGTGTTCTTTTGTTATGTGAGAAAAGTGAAAATATGTTGAATTTTCTTTATTCTTTCTTTATATCGTTGTACACATGTGACATCACAAGCTATAGCAGTCTTCTCATCCAGCCGTGACTGAGCAGAAACTTAAATAATTCATAACTTTTGAACGGATTGTCCGATTTTCCTCAAACTCTCGCTGATGTGTTGTAGATTGCTGCATTTACTCAACCCAAATGTCTATGAAGGTCAACTTGTCCTTTAATTTCACAAACAGAATTGACAAAATTCTCATATTTCAGCCGTATAGATATAAAACTTGCCTTAAAACTACTCAAAAAAGAACAATGTTAACTCTTATATATCTTGGTATGAAAACAAGGTTTTATATACTTGTATTAGCTAAAAAAGAACAATTTTCCGATTTTTATATATAACATATAAGACAAATTGTGAGGGTATGACATCATCAACTCGCTCATTTGAATATTCGTAAGGACTGGTTAAGAGATGTTTCCCGAAAAAAAAAAATGTGAAAGTTCATAGTGTCATTTCTTCCTTATTTCTTTTTAGATCCGATTTTTGTCATTTTGGTATCGTTCTGTGGGGAAAATGTTTCTCTTTCTCTTGAAGTTCGTATATTTTTCTGGTGGATTTTTTCTTTAGATGAAAACGTTGCCGTCTATACTGTAAGGGACCGGATTTTGAACATCAACTTTTAAAGTGTCATTGCACTATCTAACGAACCACCACCTGGTTAAAAGGACTGCGGTCCAAACTTGTATTTGATTGTTCTCATCTTTTCTCTTCCCACAGCTTGTCGTCCACGTTCTCTTTGAGTAGCACATTCAACCTCATCGACAACAACAATGACGGCCTGGTTAGCAGCGAAGAGTGGGGGGCGCTCTTCACCCAGATGGTCGCTAACTACGATACTAATGGTAAGACTGTCCCTCCTTTACTCCCCTTCCCCTTCAAAAAACAAAAACAAAAAACTCTGTCGCGCCCGTCCGTAGTGGAAAAACGGCACAAAAGTTACGTAACAGGGCAACTGTATATGCACTACCTGACATAGGATGCGATACAGGGCTGCTTACTTATCAAGCATGAATTATCATACCATTGTGACCAACGACGTTGTATTTAGTCCAGTATACGTTGTACAACTTATTAATCAGTTATAGAATAGTTAAAGAGAATTGATATGACCGATTATATAACATCAATGTGAGTTCCGCAACGAACTTCTTGTACTTGCCCCTTTCTTTATCTAACCATTATTCTGTCGTTATTTCATCTTCTTGCAGGCGACGGTATGCTTTCCCTGGCCGAGCTCAGACCTTCTACCGGAGTACCCGCAGGGCCTGCGCCCTTCCCCGATTTAACTATCCGCGACAGACCTATCCCATTTTAGACCTATCCTAGATAGGCCTATCCCAGATAGACCTATCCCCGGCCCACGGGGCCTACCTTACGAACGACTTCGGCGTCCATTGTAATGAAAGTATATTCTGAATAGTCCAAGCGGTCTATCCTGCTAAAGGATTGTTATTGTGTATACCCATACAGTATATCCACCTGATACAATAATTGTTATTCATCAATCAATAAACAGGGAAGTGGAAAAGATATAGTTTCCATCTCCGTGGCTCATCCCTCACGCACACACATTATAAACATGCACACAGGAACACGGAACACACAGGGATGACAACTAGGTTTCAGTACTGTATTTTTTGTTGTCAGTTCGCTTCAGTGAACACCAAAAGCAACAACAAAAAAGGTCAGAGACAGCGAGAAAGGAAGGAGATATAAATGCTTGCTGATATGATGATTATGTTTGGTTGTGTTGATGATGATAAAGAATATGATAACAATAATGCTGCTACCATGGGAATTGAATATGACTTAATTTTGATATTGGAGATTCTTTTCGTTTCATTTAACCTAAAATGCTTCTTTTCGTTTCATATAAGTTAAAATGAGTCTTCTGCTTCTAAAGAATATCTTCATTGAAGTAAAAATGACAATCTTGAGACATCAATCAATGAATTTTGTACTGTGCTGTTTATCAATTCTGATATTCGTGACAATAGTTGAGTGTACGAGTTTGAAAGGAAGATGATGAGGGTATTGTAACCAGGTGGATCAGTCAAGCACAGTTGTTATATTGTACATAGTTTAGAGTTTTCATCTGTGACATATCTTTGAAAGATTCTTCACCGTATTGCTATTTAAACCCATTTGATACAAGCTAGGCTTATGCGCAACAATGTATGAACGTGTGATTAGCTGAAAAATAAAAATCAAACAACTTTCAGACTGCAACGTACTTTCTTCCTGTTAAAATGTAATCAATTCATATAAATAAATAGATAAATATGTATATACATATATATTTACATATATGTATATATTATTACACACAAAAAACCATCAGTTTAAAAATTTTGTTTTTGTTAATCTCTTGCAGTGATTTTTATCAATCTAATAAAAAACGGCTCTCGCTGTGAGAGTAAATGCCCACATGAGAACTTACAGGAATGCGGTACAGTGCATCGACGAAAACTACATACATGATTACATACACACATACATGTGTATTTGTACATGATACACGTATATATAACCGAATAGAAAATTCTGCTACGAGTTTGGTATGATATCTCTTGCCTCGTTTTTTAGTTTTTTTTATCATAATTATATCATCGAAATGGAAAAAAAGAGAAAAATATATATAAAAAAAAAGAACAATTTAACTTCTGACCTTCTTTCTGCATTGTTTCCTGTGTCTGGAAGAAAGGGAGAAAATAATAATAACTGTGATATTCTTATTTTTTTTTAAAAAGGAATATATATATATATATATATATATATATATATATATATACATACATACATATCAGAAACATATACTGAGTACTCAGACACACACATACACACTACACACACATGTATACATATATGTATATATATTATTATGTGTGTGTGTGTGTGTGTACAGTAGATATATACAAATACATATATATATATATATATATATATATAGGCCTATATATATATATATATATATATATATATATATATATACTCCTAGATGGGTCATTTGGAAGACATTTCCATTTGTTTTATATGCAAATTTGTTATATACATGTTCAATGGCAGTTTACGCAATGGAGACACGAAAATTGTCTCCTTAATGACCAGTTGTCTCCCTAATGAAGACACTTCCCCCCAATATGTCTCCCTAAGGTGCCAACTAGGGATATATATATATGTATATGTATATATAGGATAAATATACGAAGAATGGAAGAGGTTTCATTTATACATATATTATAGTCTAAGCAGGGAGTCCACCTCGCTGGTCTTAAGGTCTAGAGGAAGAAAGCCTGGGAGAGGACGAGATAGTTCTCCCGATAAAGCCAACTCAATGGCGAAGTTATGCCGGATATAAAAACGAGAGAATTACCGGAAGTAAAGCTGTACTATAATGTTGCGCCACCTGTGTTTTTTTTTTTGTGTGTGTGTGTGTGTGGGTTTTTTTTTTCAGTGTTGGTGTTCGACATGATTGTGACAGACGTTTTGGTCTACTGCCAAAATGACTGCAACAGCTGCCTGTTAAAATACCGACATTGAAAACATCCGAAAAATGAGAATAGTCCCACTGTTGCCATGTAGACCTGATGTCCGTTTATATTCATAAGAACAAAATCACAAACATAATGGCAGTAAAAGCGCAATACATAAAGGAATACGTTATGAAATAACTTACCAAGAGAAAAAAAAAATAAGCTGTGACGTGGTAAAGTCTGCAGATTATCGAGAGACAAACATACAGACACATCAATAGACAAATGGACAGAGAGAAAGATAGGACAAAAGATAGATAGATGGATAGTTAGATAGATAAACAGATAGATAGATAGAGAGATAGACAGACAGATAGATAGATAGATAGATAGATAGACAGATAGATAGATAGATAGATAAATAAATAAATAAATAAATAAAAATGAAGTATATAAACAACATGGATCGGTAGACGTGTAGACAACAGATGGAAGCATATACGTGTTTTATAATGTACATTGCATGTTTTAGATATAAATACTTTCTTTCATACTTGATAGCATGTACAACATATTAAAATTCAGCAATGCTTTTAACATAGACAAAAGTAAATACATAGAGATAAACATAGGTGACCACGTACATACGCGACAAAGTATATCATGATTCCGAGCATATGAATATAATCTTGTTTTTAAATAAATTGATCTATTTACATTAACATGACATCAAACTTCAGAAATCGCGTTGTACTCAAACCAGTTGCCGACGATTACTCAAGTGAGGGGGTGTGTATTGATATCGCGTAAGGAACGTCGAGTACCTACGTAGGATTCATAGTTTCATCAGGAACATGTCTTTAGTGTTGCAGTAGAAGTCAATGTTCTCTGCATCTCACCAAAGTACTTGTGCAGTATCATCATCACAAAACGTTATTGTGCAGAAAACGGTTTGTTTTGTATGTAGAGGTCGACTAGTCCTTCAGCAAGGGACTTAAATCTCACGTCCGTGAACTATCCCGGAAACTAGAGCTGTCACGTTCTGACAGAGAAAACATAATTGATTGAACAGATACCGTGATCTCCCGTCATAACGAAGTCCTCGGGACCAACAGTTTTCTTTTGTTTTATCGAAATTTCGTTAGTAACCGGACAAATGAACAGTAAAAAAAAAAAAAAAAAAAAAAAAGAATAGAACGGAAAATATTGCGGCCTAAATTTTCACTTCATTGTAACCGGAATTTCTTTATAACCATGTTCGTTATAACCCCCAACGAACAAACAACAAAAACAACAAAAACAACAACAACAACAACAACAACAACAACAACAACTACAACAAAAACAACAACAACAACAACAACGATGTTAACCCCTTGATGTCCAGGACATAGATGCTACTGAAACTGTACAAGCTGTTCTCTCGAAGGAGATATGAACTATATCTCCTGATTAATGTTGCAGCACCACCACATATTGGAATAATCGATGATGAGTCAAGATATCAACGGGTATCTACGAGACAGAGGTGTAAATTTTGGAGACTAAAATGAAAGGATTTTCACACCCCTCAAAGCGATACCTTCCATAAAGTGAAAGTTAAACAGTAAGGCTGACTTCCTCTTTTCCAAGGATACATGGGGCAACAAACTTTTATTTCTGTTTTTGTTGTTTTTTACACACTTACACTGTCGTGAATTCGACGACGTAGCTGCTGGCAAGCGGAGGACGGCCCACTTGTTATGGTAGCACGACCGTGAACTCCGGCCTTAAAAATCAGTGACCACATGGCTCGATTTGGTCAGTATTTCCCTCTTGAGTCCAGGATGTTAGTGACGTCATATTGCGCGCATGTGCAGATTGGCAACACTTACCTACATGGGAGAAAAAAAAATATTCGGACTTGACATAAATTCGGCGCTGGATGCATGCGCTTCTATCACAACACGGGTGTCTACAATTTCGCGAAGGCATATCTTACCCACTGTAAACATCTTATTTATTCATCTGCGGACGATCGAGTTGCATTTAGCGGTGAGTTAACATCTCTTGTTCTTTTCCAGACGATTTTCATAACTTCACATCATGCATTACATAAATCAACAACTCCATGTATAGATTTGTGGAATTTATTGTGTTTCTTGTGCTGAGAAACAGTAATTTGGAAGACCTTAAACAAATTACACTTAACAAGGATGATGACATAGGAGCTTCACATATTTCAGAAATGTAGCAGTGTGATTCCATTACAGTACCGCTTGCTTGCGAGTTCCCCTGTGTATAATCTATGCATGGCTTCTCCTTTTGTTCTGCTTCCTTGAGCCCCAGCTCATGCATTCTCATAGTGACTCTACCATGTCATCACCCTTGTTCATTGCAATTTGTTATTGATTTTTCAAAACATACTTATTCCTCATCCCAGTCACTATAAATTCTGAACTCTATACTCAGTTTAACTAGTTTGTAGTTGTTCAAAAGTACAAATCTGAAAATCATCCGGAGGTCTCATTTAAGGTTTGGTGCTTTGATTTGCAACATGACTGCAGCCTAGAACGGAGTGAACAGTAAGGGCGCTAACTGTCATTCCTCGTATTTGTTTCTCTCTTCTTTTCTTTTCTTTTTTTTTTTGGGGGGGGGGTTGAGTCTCCATTCAGCTCTGTATGAATGTGCTATTATTTTTTGCATTTACGTCACGTTTTCAAATTCATTTGATTAAGACGGTTGCGTATATATTGGCACCATTCTGTGTACGTAATATTTGAGTCAGTAAAAAATAAATGAATGAATAAATACTTGGTGACACATGAATTGTAACCAACATGTTTTATCTTGGGGTATCCCATATCTTCACCCCTCTGCTAAATAATCACTCGCATTCTTGTTTTATCGTTTTGTTATCGATACACTGCACTATATTAAGTAATTCAAGTGAAATACTGGTCTGGGTTGCTTTTATACCAAAAAAAAAAAAAAAAAAAAAATGTCGCATCAAAGAGGTAGGACTACACGCCCAGTACCTCATTGGTCGCACTGAAGCGTATTAGTATCGCCGTGTTAAAGGATCAAGTTACGAACTACCTTCAAGAACATCTGTCTAAGGACTGGGTATCATATTCTTTCGTAAAATAGAACGAAAGTGAAAAGTAATCATCTTGTTTGACAGGAACAAAATCGATATGCTTGAATACCGACCAAGAGTTTCGTTCCAAGTTCGTCCCATCTGAATACACACTGTCAAAAATATGCCATGAAATCGGACTTACAGTTGATTATTTTTTTTTTCCATCAGCTTATGGACATGATATACTGTATATGTACATGTACATGATATACTGATATACATGATATTCATTTGTACTAGGAACTGTCAAATGCACGTCTGTTGCGACAAGGATTGTCGCCCCCGGCTCGGGGACGACAATCCTTGACGGAGTTGCCGTCAAGGATTGTCGCCCCGTCAAAGATTGTCGTCTGGCGACAATCTGTGACGAGGGCTGGCGGCAAGGATTGTCGCCCGCCCTCGAAGCACATTTTGCTGGGTAATATCGTTCTTTACATAGTCATTGAAATACCAACATATAACTTACATGGCTACATCCATGCAAACATGCCATGTAAAAAGTCATGGTGAGGTTTCAAGGAAGTGTGTATGTGCGCGCGCACATGATAATTTAGTGTCCGTTTGTGCGTGTGTGTGTGTGTGTGCGCGCACGTTGTATGTGTGCGTGTGTGTGTGCGTGTGTGTGTGTGTGTGTGCGTGTGTGTGTGTGTGTTAGTGTATGGTGGAAGAATGTGTTTATTATGTCAGCGTATGTGCTTTGGCTGCGCGTGGGGAGGGATACCTCGTAAGCTGTTGCTGGCATAAACGTTATATTGATTTTATCAGCAGCTTTGACTTTGATGAGT
The DNA here is from genome assembly GCF_964275005.1 of Diadema setosum. Lineage (NCBI taxonomy): Eukaryota > Metazoa > Echinodermata > Echinoidea > Diadematoida > Diadematidae > Diadema > Diadema setosum. Next base: position 31,028,622 of record NC_092686.1, read on the forward strand.
TTGTCTGACGGATATAATGAATTCGGAGTGGTGCTTGCGTGCGGGCGGATGCTGCTTTTATGCATACGGCCCATTATGTCTTATGTATCAACATTGGGAAGTCGTTTCATCAGGAAGGAAGGTGGTATCGGTTCGGGTTTGTGTGTGTGTGTGGGGGGGGGGGGGTTACATTTTGTTATTGCGAAGGTTCGTATTCTGAAGGCTCTTTAGTCCGAAGGTTCGTTATTCCGAAGGTTCGTTATTCCGAATTTCATTTTCGGATCAACGAACCTTCGGAATAACGCCACAAATGTTCGGATTAACGAACCCTTTTTCATTTTCGGATTAACGAACCTCTAGGTATAGGGAATTGTGTGTTTCGGATAAATGAATCTTTGGAAAACGAACCTTCGGAATAACGAACAGCACCCGTGTGTGTGTATGTGTGTAGGTGTGTGTATGTATGTGGGTTGGTGAATGTGGGTGTGGGATGATTTAGGTTTTGGTTAATCGGGGGTTGGTGGGTAGGGGATTTGATTTGAAAAAGGATAGTTATAAATAGTATGGCAGATTTCGGTAGGATTTAATATTTAGGATAGATGTAGATTTGTTTCGGTAGGGGGGGGGGGTTGTCGGGTTTTTATGACTGATTTCATTTTAGATTTGTATAACGTATTTGTGTTTCTTTTTTTATGTATATGCCCTTGTAAGTAAGAAGGTGTTACATGATCCAAACCAATATATTCACGGGATATAGGTTTGGTAGGGCCCTACATGTCAAAACTTTCTCGTGAAGAAATTGTTAGTAGGGTTGGTCTATAATCGAGCTATCTGTGTTGAAGTGAGATTATTTGTAGTATAAATTGACAAATGGATTTGTTTGTGATTCGAATTGCCATTTGTAACGTTTTTGTTCATGTTACATCCAGAATGGGTCGATTTATGAATGATTTGAATGAAATCAATTAATATCAAGGGAAAAATTGTTGAGGTGGTTTATTTGCATTATGAGGATTTGAGTGTTTGTTGGTGTTTGTTTACAATACGTATGTATTGGCGGTGTGTATATGACAAAGAATAGTGATATGGAAGTTATAGTTCAGACTGATGGAAGAATATGACTACAGTGAAAAAATGAACAAAGACAGATAACATTTAGGGAGGGTACCTCCCTCGTATGCCTTTTCTCTCGGTCTCTCTCTCCAAGCCCGCCTCACCGCTGAAATTGACACACCCATACTATTTTGAAATCAACGCTGCTGTGAACTCTATAAATACCTGCTCATACACGTAGAAGGCATTTTCATTGCCACAGTAGTGCCTGCTGCTCAAAAAAAAAAGTTTATTTGCTCAAACATCAAAACACAAACACAGACACACGTACGCATACAGGCACACGTATACACACAGACAAACAAACCACTACCACTATACAACCACCACACATGCACAGTTTCTACATATTGTATTATTTTACTCCAAACACACACACACAAACACACACACACACACACACACACACACAGGTATATAGTCCCTATTGATGGTAATTCAAGCCCGTTAGTGAAATTGCTGGTGGAAAATAGATGAGAGAAAGTGCAATCGATGTGGATGTGAAAAGCCAAAAAGTTGTGACGGCCTATGCCATGCATGGTATAATTTTGATACGGCGTATTCAGCATCTGATGAAACCAACTCGAATCTATACCAATGGTTCGTAAGCAGAGCCTGTGATATACACGGAGGTATGTGTTAACAATGAGGACTAAGTGCTAGTGATTGAAAACTTTGCGGAACAAGAATTTCTACCCTTTGTTTCTTTGCTGTTTTCCTTGAAAAGGAGAGCGCTGAAGAACAATGGCTCTCATGGCCCGTATCGTTCCCGTGCTCGTCCTCGCTTTCGTCATCGAAGGTGTCGTTGGGTGTGTCTCTAACAATGGCCAAGGCTGGGATCAGACGACGGGTATGAAACCTGTTGGTCCAAGACCTGCTCCACCTCGTCCAGGGGTACGTATACCTCCCAGCGTGTGTGGGGGTCATCCCACTAGACCGACACCCACGAGTCATACAGCCCACGAGTTCGACATTGAAAACAGGTCCATGAGCCATACAGCTCACGAGTCATATAGCCCATGAGTTCGACACTAGGCAAATAAAGCCCATGAGTTCGACACGAGGTAAAAACAGCCCACGAGTTCGACAGATACAACACGGCGCGCAGTGTGTCGGTCTCGTGGGCCTTGTTTGCTTAGTGTCGAACTCATGGGCTATATGACTATATGACTAGTGAGCTGTATGACTTTTGGGCTGTATGACTCGTGGGTGTCGGTCTCGTGACGTGCACCCGCGTGTGTGTCGGAAAGTGACCAATGAAAGTGAGCCAGTTTGACAGTCAGTCTGCACGTGAGCAGGAGACTAAGAAGAAGAAGAAGAAAAGGAAGAAAAAGAAATATAGTTATAGTACAGGAAAGCCTGATGCGGCCAGTTCAGAAAAAAAAAAAAAAAAGAGTTTGATAGTTAATAGATGGTAAATTTTGACAAGCACCAAATCTTGTCCTTTTTTTCAACATGTCATTTCTCTGATTCGGCCTTGTGAAGTTTTCACTTTGAAGAGAACACGTATCGTAATATACCTGATGATCGCAGATTTCTCTACAATACACTGCGTGCCACAACAAATCACTAGCCAATTTAATAGGATGAATAAGCCTTTGATAATCAAGAAAAAGATTTTCAAAAAGTTCGATCCTTTAAAAACATTTACAAAAGAAAATATGAATTCTGGTATGCTTAACGTAGAATTGAGAGGAGTCTGTACGTTGCATTTTCTCAAGAGTATCGTTTAGATAGAGCGAACCTATACGGCAAAACCTTCACACTTGAGACTTTAGAATTTAGATTGGTCCCTGGCTCAGATACAAGAAAATCTGCATATTAGAACATTTATACTGTTATCATACTTTTCTTGGTTTTTCTATAGAAGTATAGCTATATTATTATTATAAAGATATTAAAGTTCTTCTTACAAACATTTTGGGAGAATTACAATGTCTGCAAAAATGGTACAAAATCTGACATTCAGAGTTAATTGATAGCACCAAAAGGATAGAACACAGTTTGCTTAAATCTCACCATCTACTACGGGAGCTAAGTTTTGCTATATAGTACAATAAAGCATAACTGAAATGGTATTGTTTGACTCTGGACTGGTGTTAGTATCTTAATGAGAAAAAAAATGCATTGCATGTAACTTCTTATAAAGAATTCTGCTTGTGGCTTAAGAATTCTGCCAGCAGGAGTGAGTAACTGGGTCATTAATCTAAGTGAAAATATGTCTTTCCATTCTGTTTGCAAGTCAGTAACTGTCCATTTCAATCTTTCTCTTCACATTTCAGATTATTCCTTCAAAGCCAGAGTGAGTATTACTATAGGACAAAACAGAAGTACCTTTCTTATAATCAATTCTTACTGAATGTGGTAACTTTTCTGATCAGGCTGTGGACAGAGATGAAACGTCTTCAAATGAACGGAAAGCATTATTATTTCTCCAAATAGACGCCATGATTATAATATTTGATAGTAATGCACACAATTCTCAGTGGAATTTGGGTCTTGGTTTGAACTTTTTAGCCCATCTAAAGACACTATATACCTGTGACACGATGTAATGTCATCTTTCACTATCTTTTCGCATGACTTTTTTTTTTGTCCGAAATGAAACTTTAAAATTGATTAAACGTCCCCAAAGCGCTAATCGACAGAGAGCAATACTGTAAGACACTAGATTTTGAACCAAGCGTGGATTCTGGGATACGCAGAAATCTCTGAAAATTTGATTCGTAAAACGAGCAATTTCATTACAAGGGTAAATTAACTTAGCTTAGTCAAGAGAAATCAAACAATCTTATCGTAATAGGAACAATGGGAGGAATTTAATCGAAATCGGACCTAGAAGAAGAAAATCACGGAATCTCAGAGAGTCTTTGATATTTTTAAAAAGCATTGAGATTAGTATAATTGTAGTACATTATGGCAATCAGTGGACAGTATCAACATCTGTGAACTCTTCGACTGATTTCTATACACAGAGATAAAAATAAAAGATAATGTTGTTGGTCAGTGATTTATCAGCTGTTTTATATCTCCTTAACAATTTCAAGTCATTATTGGTAGCTAGTCAATATGCAACAATTTATTGCCAATCAATGTTTTGATATCTTTCAATGAATCAAAAAGATTTCACTAGGCCTTTCGTGAAAACATGCATTTTTTTTTTTTTTTTTTTGGGGGGGGGGGAGCTGATTTATCACCTACTACTTTTCTAAGGTTCCGTCCTTAGATTCTTTTCGTCAAAAGAAGCAGGATAGGGTACCACTGACTCTTGACCCCCCCCCCCCCCAAAAAAAAAAAAGGGGGGGCACCTTCCGCGGCACCTGCCAAACTTTATGTCTAATTCTAGTAAAACGTCTACCATTTCTTTTTGTTTGGTTGTACTGTATTTATTGAAATCAACTTTTAAGGTGCCATGACACTATATACCAAACCATTATCTTGTTGAAAGGACTCTGGTCTAAAACGTCTGTTTAATTGTGCAAAATCGCCTTTCTTCCCACAGCTTGTCGTCCACGTTCTCGTTGAGTGAGACTTTCAACCTCATCGACAATAACAATGATGGCCTGGTAAGCAGTGAAGAGTGGGAGGCGCTCTTCACCCAGTTGGTCCGTAACTACGATACAAACGGTAAGATTGTTCCTCCTCCACTCCCCTTCCTCTTCAACTTTAAAAAAAAAAAAACAACACTAACAAATATCAAACATTATGATAATGGAAATATACCACAACACAATACACTTCACAAGGCAACTTTAATGACACTGTACATCTTAGAGAATATACAATATGGAGGGCTGCTCACCTAAAGGCAGATAAAAAAAACAACATTTTTTAGTGTTTAAGATACATGTATGTAGTGATACAGTGATACATGTATGTAGTGATACAAAAACCAATGTCAAAATGTCAGTCAGTGTTAAATATACAAGATGTGAACAATAATTGTGATAAAATTGCTTCTAGAATAAACCAGCGACAGTTATGGCTCAGTTAGGAAGATAGCGACATCTCCTTATATTTTTGGCTTTATAAACAGCGAAATTTATATGGTAGGATGTTTTGTGGTACAACTGACCTACAAGCATCAAATGTGATAACTTAAAGGTTTATAAATCACTGTTCTCAATGGTAAACAATAACTTTAAACTGCGAGCATGTATTATCATCATACCATCATATCCAACGACATTGCATTTTGTCCTTCTTCCTTATACAAAATTAATTATCAATCATTTACGGAATAATGTAAGAGAAGTGATGTGACTAATTGTATAACCTCATTGTGACTTCCGCAATAAACATCTTGTATCTGCATATCATCTTATCGATACATCTGTCATGCTGTCTTCTTTCAGGTGACGGTATGCTTTCACTGGCCGAGCTCAGACCTTCTACTGCGCCTACCACCGATAGACCTATCCCCAATAGACCTACCCCCGCAAGACGTTTCCCCGACATATATATCCCCCGCAAACCTATCCCCGGAGGACGGGGCCTACCTTACGAACGACTTCGGCATCCATACTAGAAATATATTCTGAATAATCCAAGTAGTCTATCCTGCTAAAGGGCTGTTATAATACCCAGTATATCCACCTGATACGACTGTTATTCATCAATCCATAAACAGGGAAGTGGGAAAAAGATATTACCCATCTCCGTGGCTATTCCTCACGCACACGCATTCGTGTACACCCACACAGGAACACGGAACACACAGGGATGACAACAAGGTTTCTGGATTGTATCATTTTGTTGTCAATTCGCTTCAGTGAACAACAAAAACAAGAACAAAAACGGTCATAGACAGCGAGAAAGGAAGAAGATGTAAACGCTTACTGATATGATGATTAATGAGGTTGTGTTGATGATGAAAAAATGATAACAATAATGCTGCTGCCATGGGAATTGATTACGAATCAATTATGATATTGGAGATTCTTTACGTTTCATTTAACCTAAAATGCTTCTTTTCGTTTCATATAAGTTAAGATGATTCTGCTTCTAAAGAATATCTTCACTGAAGTAGAAATGACAATCTTGAGACATCAATCAATGAATTTTGTTCTGTGCTGTGTATCAATTCTCATATTCGTGATATAGTGTCGTGTACACTATCGTGTAGTTTGAACGGAAGACGATGAGGTTATTGTAACCAGGTGGATCAGTCAAGCACAGTTGCTATATTGTACATAGTTTAGAATTTGCAGCTGTGACGTATCTTTGAAAGTTTCTTCACCGTATTGTTATTTATACCAATTTGATACAAGGCTTATAGCAATGTATGAACGTGTTATTATCTGAGAAATAAAAATCAAACAACTTTAAGACTGCAACGTACTTTCTTCCTGTTGAAATGTCATTGATTTATATAAATAAATAATAAAAAAATAAATACATATAATGTATATATAGGCCTATATATATACATTATGTATATATCTACATATGAATTTATATATGTGTATATATAATTACAAAAAGAAAAATATAAATCTTAAAATTATTTTATCACTCTCTTGCAGTGATTATTATCAATCTAATAAAAAACGGCTCTCTCTGTGAGAGTAAATGCCCACATGAGAACCTTCAGGAAACGCAGTACAGTGAAGAAAACTACATACATGATTACATACACACAAACATGTGTATAAATATGTATATACATGTATATATATATATATATATATATATATATATATATATATGTATATATATATATGTATATATATATATATATATATATATATATATATATATATACATTATTTTGTATATTGAGAATCACGTGGTGTGCACTATTCAATAGCGAAATGTTGCTCTTACCAAACCGAAGAGAAAATTCTGCTACGAGTTTGGTATGATATCTCGTGCCTCGGTTTTTTAGTCTTTTTATCATAACTATGTCATTGAATAAAAAAAAAAAACAGAAAAAATAGAACAATTCAACTTCTGACCTTCTTTCTGCATTGTTTCCTGTGTCTCGAAGAAGGGTGGAAAATAATGATAACAGTGATATTCTTACATAAAAAGGAATACATATATAAATATATATATACATATCAGGAAACATGTACTCACAAACATACATACATACACACGATGTATGCATATATATATATATATGCATATATATATATATATATATAGAGAGAGAGAGAGAGAGAGAGAGAGAGAGAGAGAGAGGGAGATGAATATACGAAGACTGGAAGTTATGGTCTAAGCAGGGAGTCCACCTCGCTGGTCTTAAGGTCGAGAGGAAGAAGGCCTGGGAGAGGACGAGATAGTTCTCCCGATAAAGCCAACGCAATGACGAAGTTATGCCGGATATAAAAATGAGAGAATTACCGGAAGTAAAGCTGTACTATAATGTTGCGCCACCTGTGTGTTTTGTTTTTGTCAGTGTTGATGTTCGACTTGATTGTGAAAGACGTTTTGAGCTACTGCCAAAACGACTGCAACAGCTGCCTGCATACCATGTACCGACAGTGAAATATCCGAAAATCAGAGTAGTCCCAACTGTTGCCGTGTAGACCTGATGTCCGTTTATATTCATAAGAACAAAATCACAAACATAATGGGAGTAAAAGCGTAACACATAAAGGAATACGTTATGAAATAACTTATCAAGAGAAAAAAAGAAAGTAAGCTGTGACGTAATAAAGTCTGCAGATTATCGAAAGACAAACATACAGACACATCAATAGACAAATGGACAGATAGAAAGATAGGACAAAAGATAGATAGATGGATAGATACATAGATAGATAGATAGATAGATAGATACATAGATAGATACATAGATACATAGATACATAGATAGATAGATAAATAGATAGATAGATAGATAGATAAAAATGAAGCATGTAAACAACATGGATCGGTAAACGTGTAGACAGACATATATGTGTTTCATAATGTACATTGCATGTTTTTAAATAAATACTTTCTTTTACTTATACTTGAAAGCATGAACAACATGTTCAGTTTTATCTCTAAATAGACACAAAAACACGCGGAGATAATGCATAGACGCACACGTACATGCACGACCAAGTTTATCATAATTTCGAGAATATATGAATATAATCTTGCTTTTAAATCAATTAATCTATTTGCGCATAAACTAATGCATTAAATAACATGACATCAAACTTCAAAAATCTTACTGTACTCAAACAAGTTGCCGACGATTACTCAAGTGAGGGGGTGTATTGATATCGGTGCCGGTCGAGTACCTATGTAGGTTATCTATAGTTGCATCAGGAACATTGCTTTAGTATCGCAGAAGTCAAAGTTCTCTGTATCTCTTCAAAATATTTCTGCTGTATCGTCATAAAAAAAAAAAAAAAGTTGTTGTGCAGAAAACTGTCTGTTACAGGTCGAAGGTCGACACGATGGGTTAATCGACTAGACCTTCAGCTAAGGGGCTTAAGTGAACTACTACAGTATCCCGGAAGCTATAGTTGTCACGTCTGACAGAGAAAACATGAAGGGTTTGTTTGCAAAAACCGATAAGTCCATTTTTGAAGATTTTGAAGTAAGATCTCTGTCATAAAGTACAAAATAATACCTTTTAAATGATATATTGGTTACTACATATAAAGCTATATTTTTGAAGATATGGTCAAAAGAAGCAAAAATTTTCTTACTATTCTCTTTATTTTTCTTGACCTTTAATCGCAAATATCTCCATTTGGCAAATATGGACTTATCGGTTTTTGCAAACAAACTCTTCACATATTTGATTGAAGCAGATACAGTGGGCTCCCGTTATAACGAAGTCCTCGGGACCGACAGTTTTCTTTCGTTATATAGAAATTTCGTTAATAACCGAAAAAATGAACAATAAAAGAAATAGAACGGAAAATATTGTGGCCTGAATCTTTGCTTCGTTGTAACCGGAATTTTGTTTTAACCGTGTTCGTTATAAAACCAAACAGGAGTGCACTGCAGTTAGTAGCCTTTTGTCAAGGCCCTCTCGCTGTATGGTGAAGAGAGCCCAGCTGAGTGGGGTTGCGCGCTCGGCTGGGCTCGCTTCGCTCGCCCATTACAGCGAGAGGGCCTTGACAAAAGGCTATGCAGTTAGTGGATTCGAATGAACGATTCGCGGCAAAATAAATCTTGTGGGAGGGCGCAGGAGAGAGAATGAGAGGCATTAACGTGTCTCCCCGTTTCAACTCCCCCACACCGCCCCCTTCTCTCTCTCTCTCTCTCTCTCTCTCTCTAGATGACACACATACGAGCATAATATGTGTAAAATGTGCCTTGAAGAATAACATGACAGATTATGGTCAGAAAAGAAAAATGTGTCTTCTGTTGTCATGAATGAAAGCAAGGAGGCATCAAGCAACAAATGTCTAAATCATTTCTCTGATTTGGGAGTGTTCAATGTATTTGTTTTTGCTTGGCTTAGAAAGAATAAACAACAACAACATCATCATCAACAACAACAACAACAACAGCAACAACAACCGTGGACAACAATGTTAACCCTTTGATGTCCAGGACATAGATGCTACTGAAACTTGTGCAAGTTGTTTCCCAACGGAGATGATGAACTATTTCTCCTGTTTAATGTTGCAGCACCACCACATATCGGCTGATGAGTCAAGATAATATTGCGTACCTACGATACAGAGGTGTAAATTGTGTGTGTGTGTGTGGGGGGGGGGGGTAACTGAAATGAAAGTATTTTCGCCCGTCGCCCCTCAAAGCGATACCTTCAATAAAGTGCAAGTTAAACAGTAAGGCTGACTTCCTCTTTTCCAATAATAGATGGGGTGACAAACTTTTATTTCTGCTGTTGCTGTCTTTTACACACTTACTCTGTCGTGAATTCGACGACGCAGTTGCCGGTAGGCGGAGGACGGCTTACTTGTCATGGTAGCACGACCGTGAACTCCGGCCTTAATAAAAAACAAAACAAAACAAAACAAATAACAGAGATCACATACATCTGCTTTTTTTGGTCAGGATTTCCCTCTTGGGTCCGGGATGTTAGTGACGTCATATTGCGCGCATGTGCAGATCGGCAACACTTTCCTACATGGGAGAAAAACATAATATTCGGGCTTGATATAAATTCGGCGCTGGATGCGCTTCCATCACATCACGGTGTTTACAATTTCGCCGAGGCATTATACCCACTGGTGAACATTTGATTTATTCATCCGCTGACGAGTTGCATCTTAGCGGTGAGTTAACGTCTCTTGTTCTTATGGTTTGGTGCTTTGATTTGCAACATGACTGCAGCCTAGAACGGAGTGAACAGTCAGGGTGCTAACTGTCATTCCTCGTATTTGTTTCTCTCTTTTTTTTGGGGGGGGGGGGTGAGTCTCCGTTCAGCTCTGTGTGAAAATTGTGTCAATATCTTGCATTTGCGTCATGTTGTCACATTCATTTAATTAAGACAGTTATCTATTGGCACCATTCTGTGTACGTAATATTTGAGCCAGTAAAAAATAAATGAATGAATAAATACTTGGTGACTTATGAATTGTAACCAACATATTTTATCTTGGGGTATCTCATATCTTCACCCCTCTGCTTAATAATCTCTCGCATTCTTGTTGCTTTTATACCGAAAAAAAAAAAATGTCGCACTAAGGAGGTAGGACTACTCGCCCAGTACCTCCTTGGTCGCACTGAATCTTATCAGTATCGCTGTTTGAAAGGATCATCCAATAGTTAGTTATGAACTACCTTCAAGAACGTCTGTCTAAGGACTGGGTATCATATTTTTAGTAACATAAAACGAAAGTGAAAAGTAATCATCTTGTTTGACAGAAACAAGATCGATATGCTTGCATACCGACCAAGAGTTTCGTTCCAAGTTCGTCCCATGTGAATACACTCTGTCAAAAATATGCCATCAAATCGGACTTACAGTAAAAAGATGATTTTTCCCCATCAGCTTATGGACATGATATACTGTCGATTCATTTGTACTAGGAACTGTCAAATGCACGTCTATTCTACTCTCAGTACGCTGCCACGGTTGGATTATGTTCCCGTCCTTTATGTATACAATTATATTCATATTCATTCAAGTGGCATTGTGATGCTTTGTCTTGTAATATCTATAGCCTTTATGTCGAGATTCCAGCTACATAGGTCCTAATTGTATTTGAAGCATCACAAAAGTTTCATTTTCTTTAGAACGTGTAACTTTCCGAGTTCCCTCCGGCATTAATTGATATCTTTAGATCTATGATATACCATATATGATGCGAATAACTTATAGATGAAAATAATACAAATAATAAAAAACAGACATCGCAACGTAACGTCGTGACCACAACACATGAAGACCTTTTCACAAGGTGTATAGTCACACTGTAAACCAAACATTCTCCGGTGTAGATGCTCCAGTGAAGTTTGAAATTACTATGCTCCTAGTCCTTCATGGTTCAAGAGACATGTGCTGAAGAAGTGCAGGTATATAGTCCCTATTGATGGTAATTCAAGCCCGTTAGTGAAATTGCTGGTGGAAAATAATTAATAGATGGGAGAAAGTGCAATCGATGTGGATGTGAAAAGCCAAAAAAGTTATGACGGCCTATGCCATGGAATGATATAATTATGGCGTTTCAGCGTCGATGAAGCCAACTCGAACCTATACCAATGGTTCGTAAGTTGAGCCTGTAATACAAGGAGGTATGTGATAACAATGAGAACTAAATACTAGTGATTGAAAACTTTGCGGAACAAGGATTTTTACCCTTTTTTTTTTCTTTGCTGTTTTCCTTGAAAAGGAGATCGCTGAAGAACAATGGCTCTCATGGCCCGTATTGTTCCCGTGCTCGTACTCGCTTTCGTCATCGACGGTGTCGTTGGGTGTGTCTCTAACAATGGTCAAGGCTGGGATCAGACGTCGGCTCTGAGACCTGGTCCAAGACCTGTTCCACCTCGTCGAACTGTACGTATACCTCCCAGCGTGTGTGTCGGAAAGTGACCAATGAAAGTGAGCTAGTTTGATAGTCTCCACGTGACCAGGCGATCAAAAAGAAGAAGAAGAAAAGAAAGAAAAAGAAATATAGTTATAGTACAGGAAAGCCTGATGCGGCCAGTTCAGAAAAAAAAAAAAAATGTTTTCTCAAAAAGAGTTTGTTAGTTAATAGATGGTAAATTTTGACAATCACCAAATCTTGTCCTTTTTTCATCATGTCATTTCTCTGATTCGGCCTTGTGAAGTTTTCACTTTGAAGAGAACACGTATTGTAATATACCTCATGATCGCAGATTTCTCCACAATACACTGCGTGCCACAACAAATCACTAACTGTTTTAATATGGTGAATAAGCCTTTGATGATCAAGAAAACGATTTTTTTTTTAAATTTTCGATTCTTTAAAACATTTACAAAAGAAATTATGAATTCTAGTATGCTGAACGTAGAACTGAGTGGCATTTTCTCAAGAGTATCGTTTGAATAGAGCAAACCTATATGGCAAAACATTCACACCTGGGACTTTAGAATTTAGATTGGTCCATGGCTCAGATACAAGAAGATCTGCATATTAGAACATTTATACTGTGTAATCATACTTTTTTGGTTTTTCTTTAGAAGTATAGCTATATATATTATAAAGAAATTTAAGTTCTTCTTAGGAACATTTTGGAGAATTACAATGTCTGCAAAAAAAGTACAAAATCTGACATTCAGAGTTAATAAAGCACCAAAAGGATAGAACCCAGTTTGCTTAAATCTCACTATCTTCTACGGGAGCTAAGTTTTGCTATATCAGTACAATAAAGCATAACTGAAATGGTATTGTTTGACTCTGGACTGGTGTTAGTATCTTCATGAGAAAAAAAATGCATTGCATGTAATTTGTTATAAAGAATTCTGCTTGTGGCTTAAAAATTCTGCTAGCAGGAGTAAGTAACTGGGTCATTATTTTAAGTGAAAATATGTCTTTCAATTCTGTTTGCAAGTCAGTAATTGTCCATTTCAATCTTTCTCTTCACATTATAGTTTCGTATACTTCCTTCAAAGCCAGAGTGAGTATTACATAGGACAAAACAGAAGTACCTTTCTCATAATCATTTCTTACTGAATGTGGTAACTTTTCTGATCAGGCTGTGGACAGAGATGAAACGTCTTCAAATGAACGGAAAGCATTATTTTTTCTCCAGATAGATGCCATATTGATAATCATTTAATAGTAATGCACACAATTCTCAGTGGAATTCGGGTCTTGGTTTGAACATTTTTGGCCCATCTAAAGACACTACCTGTGACACGATGTAATGTCATCTTTCACTATCTTTTCGCATGATTTTGTTTTTGTCCGAAATGAAACTTTAAAATTGATTAAACGTCTCCAAAGTGCTAATCGACCGAGAGCAAGCTTCATATTTTTCATATACGCTTGAATAAAAACGTTGACGTCTATACTGTAAGACACTATTTGAACATCTTTTCAAGCATGGATTCTGGAAACGCAGAGATCTCTGGAAATTTGATTCGTAAAACGAGCAATTTCATTACGTGGGTGAATTAACTTGGGTAAGTAAAGGAAAATCAAACAATTTAATCGTAATAGGAATAATGGGAGGAGCTTCATCAAAATCGGACCTAGAAGAAGAAAATCACGAAATATGAAAGAGTCTTATATTTTCACAGAGCATTGAGATTGGTATAGCTATTGTGCTTTTATGGCAATCAGTGGACAGTATCAATATCTGTGAACTTTTCAATCGATTTCTACACAGAGATTAAAAAAAAGATTATGTTGTTGGTCAACAACTGCTTTATATCTCCTTAACCATTTAAAGTCATTGGTATAGGCAGTCAATATGCAACAATTTAATACGAATCAAGTATATATATCTTTCAATAAATCGTTTCGTGAAAACATGCATTTTCGGGGGGCAGGCTGATTTATCACCTACCACTTTCCTGAGGTTCAGTCCTCAGATTCTTTTCGTCAAAAGAAGCAGAAGGGAGTGCCATTTACTCTCGACCCCCCCCCCCCCCCCCGAAAAAAAAAACACGTTCCGCGACACCCACCAAACTTTACCGCATTATGTTTAATTCTATAGTAAAACGTCTAGCATTTAGTTTTGTTTGGTTGTACTATTTATTGAAATCAACTTTTAAAGTGCCATGACAATATATACCAAACCATCGTCTTGTTGAAAGGACTCTGGTCCAAAACGTATGTTTAATTGTGCAAAATTGCCTTTCTTCCTACAGCTTGCCGTCAACGTTCTCTTTGAGTAGCACTTTCAACCTCATCGACAGCAACAATGACGGCCTGGTTAGCAGCGAAGAGTGGGAGGCGCTTTTCACCGGGATGGTTGCTAACTACGATACCAATGGTAAGACTGTCCCTCCTTCACTCCCCTCCCCCTTCAGTTAAAAAAAAAAATATATATGATAATGGAAAAACGGCACAAGTGTTGCTTAAGAAGGCAACTGTAAGTTCTATATGCACTACCTGTATGCCCCAGTCACACAGTGCTTTACGATGGGTTACGTCAGCCGCGGGTAGATACAGATGAGTAGACGCAGGGGGACGCAGCGTAGAAGCAGGCATCCGCAGGGACGTATGTAGACGTAACTACCCGTAACTCATCCGTAAAGAAACGCAGAATGACGGCGCCAAGCCTGCGAAATTTTGAAATGTTCAAAATTTCGCAGAGGGACTCCACGGATGCAGAATTTTCTGGTGACGGCAAGGGATCCGCGGGAGTCCGCAGAAAAAAATGACTTTTTTGGACGTAACGCCGGACGCAGAGCATTATGACTGTGACTGAGGCCAAATACAGGATACGATATGAGGGCTGCTCACCTATCAAACTGCGTGCGTGCATTTGATTGCCATCATGACCCGACGCCGTATTTAGTCATACGTCCGTTGTACACAGTTACGGAATAGTATAAGAGAATTGATGTGACCGATTAGGCCCTATTTAACCTCAATGTGAGTTCCGCAACAAACTTCTTGTATCTGCCCCTTTCTTTATCTAACCATTATTCTGTCGTTATTTTATCTCCTTGCAGGCGACGGAATGGTCTCCCTGGCCGAGCTGAGACCTTCTACAAGGTACAAACAGGGCCTGCGCCTACCCCCGTTTTAACTATCCGCGACAGACCTATCCCAGATAGACCTATCCCAGATAGACTTATCCCCGACATACTTATCCCCCGCAGACCTATCCCCAGAGGACGGGGCAGACCTATCCCCAGAGGACGGGGCCGACCTTACGAACGACTTTGGCATCCACACTAGAAATATATTTTGAATAATCCAAGTAATCTATCCTGTTAAAGGGTTATTATCATACCCAGTAATGATAACCCTTTATATCCACCTGATATGATTGTTATTCATCAATCCATAAACGGGGAAGTGGGGAAAGAGATATTTTCCATCTCCGTGGCTCATCCCTCACGAACACGCATTGTATATAGACGCACACAGGAAAGAAAACGAGGTTACAGTATTGTATCGTTTTTGTTGTCAGTTCGCTTCAGTGAACAACAAAAACAACAACAAAAAGGTCAGAGACAGCGAGAAAGGAAGGAGATATGAATGCTTGCTGAGATGATGATTAGGTGTAGTTGTGTTGATGATGATAAAATGATAATAATGCTGCTGCCATATGGGAATTGATTGCGACTTAATTACTATTTAGTATAGTACTGGATATTCTTTCCGTTTCATGTAACCTGAAATGCTTCTTTTCGTTCATATAGGTTAAAATGATTCCGCTTCTAATAAAGAATATCTTCAGTGAAGTAGATATGACAATCTTGAGACACCAATCAATGAATTTTGTACTCTGCTGTATATCAGTTCTCATATTCGTGGTATAGTTTCCTGTACGAGATGAAAAGGAAGACGATGAGGTTATTGTAAACAGGTGGATCAGTCAACAAGCACAGTTGGTATATTGTACATAATTTAGAGTTTTCATCTGCGACGTATTTTGAAAAGGTTCTTCACCGTATTGTTATTTATACCCATTTGATACAAGGCTTGTAGCAATGTATGAACGTGTGATTATCTGACAAATAAAAATCAAACAACTTTAAGACTGCAACGTACTTTCTTCCTGTAGAAATGTAATTAATCTATATAATTGTGTGTGTGTGTGTGTGTGTGAATTATTACAAAAAGAAAAAATATAAGTTTATAATTTATTTTAATTTCTTGCTATGATTTTATTAATCTAATTTAAAACGGCTCTCTCTCTCTCTCTGTGAGAGAGTAAATGGCAACATGAGAACCTACAGGAAATGCGGTATCAAAGAAAACTGCGTATTATCATATACATACACACTCACATACCCCTATCGACAGGAATGGCGGACTGTCCCTGACTAATAATGTTGCGGCACAACCACGTAATGGATGATGAGGCGCCATAGAGATATAGTAACGTTGTTGCTATATAATTAGATCAAGGAGTTTTTGCACGATCCCTCTCAAGGCGATACATTAATAATAACAATAATAAAAATAATAATAATAATAACGATGATAATGATAATCATAATGATGATGATGATAATGATAATAATCATAATCATAACGATAATAATGATGTGACTTGTAAAGCGCCAAATTTATCTAATAATTAGATGCTCTAGGCGCAACCATGTGTGTGTACAAACAAACACAATCCCATGAGAGAAAGAAAATGACAAAGTGAAACAATACAGGACATATATATGAAATAATGATAATCGATTATTGTGAGCCAAATTAAACAAATACTTCTTGAGATTATTCTTAAATACTTCAACGGAATTACTGTACTTAATGAATTAAGGGAGGGAGTTCCATAAGGAAGACCCGGGGGAAGCAAAAGTTCATCGTTCACTCCCCCCACTTTGTTTGAAACCTATACCAAGGAGGCCAGAATTCTGGGAACGTTATTTCTAGCGGGAACGTATTGGTTAACCAGGCCGATATCTTAATGCAAGTGAAAATCAGATAGCAACATCAACTTCCTCATTTCCAGGATTTGACACAGAGTGAAGTATGGCTTTCGAACAGCTTTTCTGTCTTTCATTCGAAGACTTTAAAGCATAATTTACAATTTGCAGATGAAACAAAAAACCCAGCATCAGTGCTTTAGAATAGTTCTTAAATGTGAGTTAGGGATAGAAACAACCACTGTAAAAAATTGATTCACTATAATCGAGTTGTTAAATATACAAAATATGAACAATGATCGATAAAAATGTTTCCAGACGAAACCGTCTACAGTTAAGGTTTATTGATCTCCTTTAATTTTAGGCTTTATTGCAAAGATTTTATGTGGTGGGATGTTTTGTGATACAACAGATCTAAACATTTGCTTCAAATGCGATATCTTGAACTTAAAAAAAAAAATCACTGCTCCTAAAGGTAAACAGGACCTTTAAGTTTTTTTAGCTGGTAAGCGGTGGACATCCCACTCGTTGTGGGTAGTACACTCCCGTTATAACGAACACAGTTATAACGAAATTCCCGTTACAATGAAGTAAAAATTCAAGCCGCAACATCATCCGCTGTATGTTTTTTATTGTTTATTTGCTCGGTTATAACCGAGCATATTCCCGATATAACGAAAGAAAACTGCCGGTCCCGAGGACATAACGGGAGTCCACTGTATGACATCATGAACGTGGACTCCGGGTAACCAATGACTACAACGCTTGATTCGGATCTCTTTCTAGGTCCGGGATATTAATAACGGCATGCTATATGCGCATGTGCAGTTCAACCAAACCTTTCTGTACTGCAAAATGATAATACCACTGATAATAAAAATGAAAATAAAACGAAACAAACGAGAAGTCGGGCCCAGTATAAGGTCGGACACAGAATGCGCTTACCACCACATTAGAAGGGCGACAAGAATTTCGCGACTTTCCTCCGACTTGTGGATGTCTGAATCTGATTCAATTCGAATTTAGCGGTAAGCTAATGTCTGTCGTTTGTAAGTCATTACTATTAGGGTGTCTTGTAGCTGTAACTCAACATCTACAACATAAACGCATTCTAGTTCAAGACGAATAGTCAAATGTGCCGCCGACTGCTATTCCTTTTGTTTTATGATATTTCAGCTATATTTGCATGTGGGTAATCTTGTTTTCACATTCAGTAACAAATCGCTTAAGCGGTTGCTTGTTACTCTACGACCATCATTTCTCGTGATTATTGATAAAAATCCAGCAAATAAGACATTGGTTATAAGTAATTCGTAAAACCATCAGTGTTGTTCTGCGTTAGGACTGTGGCTATCAATACACTGAGTTGATACAAAACTGTAGAAAAAAACAACAACAGCAATTATCATTCAAGGATAAAACTGAAAAGGTTGCGTTGCTATGGTTACTAAAACAAGCACACAAAGAGGCC
This sequence comes from Diadema setosum, assembly GCF_964275005.1. Classification (NCBI taxonomy): domain Eukaryota; kingdom Metazoa; phylum Echinodermata; class Echinoidea; order Diadematoida; family Diadematidae; genus Diadema; species Diadema setosum. Next base: position 31,047,080 of record NC_092686.1, read on the forward strand.
ATCATGTTTCATGTATATGGTATCGCTGTAAAGGTTTAAATGAATGGTCATCGCGAATTAAATTGGGAAAAAACCGAGAAAAGGATTTTTAAGGATTACAACTATTTCAAATCGACGAGAGTTCTGCGATGAAACTCTTCATGTTGTGGTGCATGGCCGAAGTGAGAAGAACGGTGACACTGATTATCTGTTCTAATCAGAGAGGGAGAGAGAGAGAGGGAGAGAGAACCATCGATGTACTCACTAATCAAGAGTTTTGTGTCATGTGAACACACTCTGTTAAAGGCATAATTTACCATTTGCAGATGAAACAAAAACCCAACATTAGTGCTTTAAAATAGTTCTAAAATGTGAGTTAGGGGTAGAAACAACCACTGTAAAAATTTGAATCCGTATAATCGATGTTAAGTATTGTTAAATACACAAAATGCGAACAATAGCTATAATAAGAATGCTTCCAGACTAAACCGTATACAGTTATGGTTTATTGAGAAAAATGCTGATATCTTCTCATATTTTAGGCTTTATTGCACAAATTTAATATGGTAGGATGTTTTGTGATACACCAGACCTACACATATGCATTAAATGTGATATCTTGAACATTTTTGAAATCACTGCTCCCAAAGGTAAACTAGACCTTTAATAAGGTCAAACATTGTAATTATACGGAGCGTATCAAAAAAAAAAAGTAATCCAAATTTGGAGGGCTACCATTTCATAATTGTCAGCTATGGAGAGTGAAGTTCTAGTTGTGCGGAAAGAGAAACTCTTCCTCTTTCTATTGATATGTAATTTTGTTGATAAATGTCATGCATGACTGAGTACATGAACTTTAAAGACAACAATGACAAATTGCACATTTCCAAGTTTGAGTGTCAAATGAAGGAACAGGGCCTCATTTCAATGCGTAGCCTGTATGGTTCATCCAGGTCACGACTAACGTTACACCCATTCCTTCTCAAGCCACAACTGCCTTGTTTTCATCTTCACTTTCATTTTTCAGTTTATTTAACAAACAAAAAATATCCCTTTTCAGCTCCCCCCCCCCCCACTTACGTGGTTTTCTGTGATGGCGTGTTCGCCTCGTGCTGGGGGTTGCTGATGGGTATAAGAGGAGTAGTGGCAATGCCACTAGCTGTGGCGGCTGTGCTCCTATACTGTATGGAGTCCATGGGGCATACAATGATCTTTGTATTTCAACTGAATTTTAGCTAAAACATAGCACAATGTACTAGTATTCTGTGCACTCGACCCGTTGTGCGCTCTGTACGATATGTGCACCTCCCTGGTGGGTGCGCTTCCCGCTATGGTGTCGTTTTTGTTTTTGTTGCTTGTTTCCCCCCCCCCCCCCCCCTTCGCGACTTTGGCGAGTGGGACGTCCCAATCCTGCGGACGCTGCTTATGATGATCAATGATTGAGCAAAAAAGTCAATACCATTTTTTGTTTCACTGATCTCATCTCGCTCTCATTCTCTCTGCAAACTTGAAATGAATATAAAAAAAAATAAACACTTATGTATATATGGAATAATTTTTTTATTACGTTAAGCAGATAATTTGTTTCATTCTCTTCAATTTAACTTTAATTAATGTGTTGTAATGGTAGGGATGGGGTTGAAGAAAGCTTACGATGAGGTGATATCCGGGAAAGCTGATAGTATCAATCAGTTATACGCTTATTGTCTAAACTCTCTTATGAGATGTTCTGTATTTTTTTTTTGTTTTTCTTTGTTCTTCTCTGATTTCTTTTCCATTTTTCTCCTTCATGACATTCCCAGCGAACAAATATTCAGAATTGATTTCTACATCGTAGTTTGTCTATCATGACTTGTGAAGATATGACACTTATTGTTTTATTATGGCCAATAGGCACTTACTGTTAATATCACAAACTACAGTAAAGGTGCATACAGTAAACTTCAAAGTTCTATTCGTGTCTCCCTTCGTCTCTCTCCTTCTCTCCTGATCCCCAAATAATCTATAAAAATTCATATTGATAGTTTGAATTATGCACGTGAATATATCTCGTATGAAAATGATGTTTTTTGAATGTCAAGGGAGCCCCCTCACTCAAATGCAGTCTGTTGTTAAATCCATGCTGATATTATTGCTTATGCCTCGTTTTGTATTGGCAGAGCAGACACAGGCCACGGACGTGTGTGCCCAATTTGATATCATCGGCTATGTCTTGTCTGCGTCCTTGTTGTTTCTCGTGTCTTGTCTGTGTGTAATGTCTATGCTTCATGTGTGTGTTTCTTGTATGTGTTTCATGTTTGTGTATATGCGTTTCTCTTTCTCTTCTTCCAGGTCTGTACATTCCTACATAACTACAATCTCCAGGTCTAGGTCTAAGTGGAACTTTTGTCGATTCCGGTGTGATTTTCTTTATACTTATGGCTAATCCAACATTTGTTTTCAACTCTGTGAACGATGATGAATTTTATGATACAGTTGGGCGCTCTTTTACGTCCGCGCAGGAAAACAAAACTTCCACCTTATATGAAGCATACATATCGAAAAAACTTAATGCTTCAACACAAGAATTTGAATATAATTTTGATCCTGAAGATCCTGCAAAGTTCATCATGTGTTTATCTGACTGTAAATCAGTATGAACAATATGTTATGAATAGTGATGATGACAATCTTTTGTTAGCTCATTTGAATATACGAAGCATAAGTAGAAATTTTGATAAGTTGCGATTATTTTTAGAAAACTCTGGTAATAACTGTTCTGTTATAGGTCTGACCGAAACATGGTTGACTCCCAATATAAGTCATTTATTTTCTATATCCGGCTTTGATTTCGTGTACAGAAATAGAAAAGAAAGAATGGGTGGTGGCGTGGGTTTATACATCCCCAACAAATTTGAATATTCTATCCACGAAGGATTGAATGTCATGACTGATGTAGTTGAATCTCTTTTTGTTGAAATGGTAAACCCGAATGGGAAAAACATACTGATTGGAGTTGTTTACAGACCCCCTGGATCGAATCCGAATGATTTTTTGTTGTATGTACAAAATTTAATGCAGAACTCTATCTTTACAAATAAACATGTATATTTAATGGGTGATTTCAATATTGATCTTATGAAATGTAACTCCAAACATATTTCGCAAGAATTTGTAGAAACCTTAATGTCTGTTTCTTTGTTACCGTTAATTTCTAAGCCGACCCGTGTTACTGACCGATCTGCCACTTTGATTGATAATATTTTTTGTAATATTCTCCCAATTCCCGAGTCTGGTATTGTTTTATCTGACATCTCTAATCATTATCCAATCTTTACACAAGTGCCAATTAAGTTATCTCCTAGGCAAAATAATTATCAGAGACGTCGTAAGATTACGGCCAATAATCTTATTAATTTGCAAAATAGTTTAAAAGATATTGATTGGTTTTTTGTATACAACAATACCGATCTTGATTTGTGTTATGATTATTTTATGAAAACTATCACTTCTAAAATTGATGAACATATTCCGTTTTGCACAAGGAAAAGTTCTTATAAAAGAACTCCAAGACTCCCGTGGATAACCCAATCACTTTTAAGATCGATTAATAGAAAAAATAATTTGTTTTATAAATACAGGAGTAACCCTACGGATAAAAACAGACAAAAATATGTGACTTACAAAAACACGCTTACTAATTTATTGCGTTTACAAAAGAGAAAATTTTATGTCAACCAGATAATGAAATATAAAAATGATATAAAGAATACTTGGAAAACAATAAAAGATGTTATGAATACATCTAATGATGCATCTAGTATTTCAGAAGTACGATGGGGTAATACCTCAAGCAATGTACCTGCTGGTATGGCCGAAATTTTTAATGATTTTTTTGCATCGATTGGGAAAAATTTATTACAAAGTATCCCTTCATCTAATAAAGTGTTTTTTGATTTTTTAGATATACCTGATCCTAAAACTATATTTTTGGACCCTACGAATAACGAAGAAGTTATTGATATTATTAATAATTTGAAAGAAGGGAAAAGCCCAGGTTGTGATGGAATCGATAATTATTTGTTGAAAAATATAATTCTTCAAATAATAGATCCTTTAGTATATATTATTAATCTATCACTTAGTACTGGGCTTGTACCAAGTCAAATGAAGACTGCCAAAGTTATACCTATATATAAGAAAGGGGAGAAAAATGATGTCAATAATTACAGACCAATATCGTTATTAACTTCAATTTCTAAAATTTTGGAAAGAATAGTATATATCCGAACTGTAAAATTTTTCAATATGAGTAAAATATTTACGAATTTTCAATTTGGATTCAGAGAAAATCACAACACCACCCACGCTTTACTTACCTTTGTGGAAAAGATTACACATGCACTTGATACATTCTCGCATACAATAGGCATCTTCCTGGACTTCTCAAAGGCTTTTGATACGATTAATCACGGTATACTTCTTTCTAAGTTATCCCATTATGGTATTCGCGGAAAAGCCTTGCAATGGTTTACGAGTTATTTATCTGACAGATTTCAATATGTACATGTGAACAGTTTTGATTCTTCTATGAAGAAAATAGAATGTGGTGTTCCGCAAGGAAGTTTGTTAGGCCACTGTTATTTATAGTTTACATTAATGATTTTTATAGATCTTCAGATAAACTCTCTTTCATATTATTCGCGGATGATTCCAATCTTTTTTATTCCCACCCTGACCCTAATACTTTGATTAGTACAGTGAATGATGGATTGAAGAATGTCTCACAATGGATATATGCAAATAAATTGTCACTGAATATTGAGAAGACAAAGTATATGTTTTTCAGTAATTCTTTAGATAGATTACCAGGTAATGTTATATTTGACACTACTCCCCTAGAAGAGGTTTCGTCTATTAAATTCTTAGGTGTTTGTGTTGATAATAAGTTATCATGGAAGTGTCACATAAACAATATTTGTAAAGTAATTGCACGTAACATAGGCATAATGAATAGATTGAAATATTATCTTCCTTCTTCGGCTTTGATTATGCTTTATTCAAGTTTGGTATTGCCGTACTTGAATTACGGAATTCTTGCTTGGGGGAATACATATTCGACATTGTTAGATAAACTTTTTCTTCTGCAAAAGATGGCGCTCAGAATCGTTTTTAACCTTCATATCCGAGCACATACTGACAAGCTTTTCCTTGAGCACAAAATTCTGAAAATAAAAGAGTTGTATTTGTTTCAACTTGGTCAATTTATGTTTAATTACAACTGCAATCATCTACCCAAAATATTTTATTCTTTATTTCACCGTAACAGCCACGTACATAACTATCCCACTAGACAATCTAAAGAATTTCATCTTCCCTTAGTTAGAACTGTACACACTCAAAATACATTTGTTTATACCGGACCCAGATTTTGGAATAGCTTAGATAATGATCTAAAAGAATCTGTGAAGTTAATTACATTTAAGTATAAACTCAAAAAATATTTGTTTTCTAAATATACCAGTTAATTTTGTTCAATGAAAAAGCCCGTCATGTTTCACTTTTCCTTGAGATTTTGTAGTGTGTCCACAGACCTTTTCCATCCCTCTCCTTCTCCTTCTCTATTCTTCCCTGCTCCTTTTTCCTCGTTCTTCGTTGTCCAGTATCTGTCTGAGTGCATTTCCTCAAATTCTGTTGTTTCTGTGTATTGTGTTATTGTTGTCGTTGTTGTCGTCGTTATGTTTTTTTGTGGCCGATTGCATATCTTCCTTTCCGTTCAATTTTCCTGGCACACCTGGCCCCATCAGTGTCTGTGCCACAAATGTGATATGTTATATAGTTTATACGTTTGCATCCTAAAATCCTAGTAAGTATTGTTCATAGTATCAACATCATTATATCAATGAGTAAAATGTACAATAGTATATAGAAGAATTTAAAATGAATATGTCTTATTGGTATAACAAATTGGTGCTGTTGTTTTGTTCCAGTGTTCCACGTTTTACAAGCGTGGCTTTTTTAGTGGAACACTGTTTTCCATCATTGTGATTATTCACTATTTTTGTTGCCATGACAAAGTGCATTGTTTCTTTTTTACGACATCATTCGTGTATAATTTATATTGTATTGAAAAAAAAAAATCCTTTATCGGACGAATGTAAGAGAAATGAAAAAAAAAATGTATCACTTTGGATTATGTCAACTTTTTCTTTTCTTTTCTTTGTGATGATGGAAATAAATAAACTATTGAACTATTGAACAATGACTGTCTCACTGAATGAATGGGATCTCTCAGTGAAAATGGTCAAATTAACAGACCAGCCTGCACGACTGTAGGTTTGTGTTTAGGGTTTCTTCTAACATTTTATGGTCCGTAACCTTCAACATGGCCACCGTTGTTGATAACTTGGTAACTCCCACAAAGGCTAACCTATTATCCATTTTCTCTCTTCATATTAAAGACATGGTTTGTCGCTGCGAGTTATGTGTTAGAATATGAATAGAGAAAATGGACTGCGTGGGTTGGCCTCGGGAGTGACCAAGTTATCGGACAGGTGGCCATGTTAAAGGTTATGGACCATCAAATGTTAGAAGAAGCCCTGAACATAGCCCTAAACACAGGTAAACGCCGTGAACACTTATTTAATGTCATTGTTTGAGCTGTAAATTATCTGATGAGTGAAATGAGGAGTTGCTCAGTCTCGCGAAGGTATTCTTCAGTAGCACAGAGAATGACTGCATGGATGAATGTATGGTTCCCCTGCATAGATTCACAATAATAAACGTCCCAGGGATTGTTACGTTATCCCTTTTTTCTGCAGCATACTAGTATTTCATTTTTGGTGGTCAAACATCCTAATCTAGGCAAATGAGTGAGTGCACGTGGTAACACAGCGGGACAGTAGTAATACTGAAGAAATTATTCCTTTATGTTTCAAGGGACATTAATTTTGTGAAAGACGTGTGCATGGGTACGTTATCGTTTGTTGCAAAATGATGCAGTTTTCCGTAAACACAAATGACACGATTTTGAAGTCGTTTAGGCCTAAATACGTTATGCTAATGGCATGGTACCGGCCTTTTGATCATGGACATTTCGGAGGTAACTTTTGAGCCTATAGTCTACAAGTGTGCACCAACATGACCAGTGATTCGAAATCGGAAGCTGTAATTGTTATAATTGAAGATTCCACACCTGTTATTGAACCGTGCAATGCAAGGGCCGCGGAATGATCATGGGGGGGGGGGGGAGGGGAAGGGAGGGGAGCGGCCAAGGTCAAGAGTCAATGGCAGCCTCAATATCCCCCCCCCCCCCCCCCCCTTAGCTGAGATGAATGTAAGGACGGAACCTTCGGACAGTCATGGTTGTTGTTATTTGTTTTTCTGACCTTTTTTCATGTTTTTTTTTTTTCAGATCCGAAAACGTGGGGGGGGGTGCAGCCCCTACTATGTATTTCATTGTATTCATATTATAGTTGCCACAAATTGAGGAAAACATTTTTTTTCATTTTCATGTTTTTTTTTTTCCCCTTGAAAAGGTGGTCGCTGAAGAACAATGTCTGTCATGGCTCATATCGCCCACTTGCTCGTTTTCTCTGTCGTCATCGTTGGTGTCGCTGGGTGTGTCTCTAGCAGTGGCCAGGCCTGGGATCAGACGAGTCAACCTACTAAGATCGTGTCGTTGGTATACGTTATAAAGAATTTATTGCGCCCTATGTACACGATGAGTGTGAGTATGTGTGAAGGGGTCACTGAGCGAGTGAGTTTGTTTGTTAATGATATAGATTTTCCCGGTCAATTTCGTAAAAATGTCATTTACTTTCATTTTATATGCATTCAAATACGTATGTTTGAAGCGGTGCAGTGACTTTGATCAAACGATTTCACGTTTAATGCTTTCAAATATTACTCTTTTATTGGCACTCAAATTAGTGATCACGAGTTCAAATTCGGATGTGAGCATTCAATTTCGTGTTTGGGCATGGACTTCAAAAATTGCGCATTTATCAAATAAGTGCGATGGACTCGATAAGCACTGAAAAGCACTTTCACTTTCAATTTCAATTTCAATTTTTACAATTGAGCATTCAATTTCGAAATGTGCGTATACTTATAAATAGAGTTCAGCTAGTCTGGCATTGAATGTTTTTTTTTTTTTATATTTTATCTTACATTATTTTCACCATCGTGATCAGCATTTGTTTATTTGAACATCCAGATTGTTTTCTTTTGCTAAACATGACATGTAAACGTCAATATAAAATTCTCATTTCGTCATGTGCTCTCATGGCTCTCTAAATCTCTAAATTACATATCTTTATTTGTCGTAATTATTGTGTTTACAATCTTCATTTGATAATTTTATCTTAATTATCATCATCATCATACAGCTTTCTGATCCTCATCTTATATACTTATTTGCATCATCGTATGATACACATGTAGACGTTTTTAACATTCAATTTAAAACGGAGTACTTAGTAATGATACTTTTAACGGACATTGAACAGGTTTAATTTAAATGCTCTTTTTTATGAACTTGTGTACTCAAATCCGAATTTAGATACGAGGAAAGAGCTGGTGACAGGACACGGTGGAGACTAAGTTGAATAACCATTGCCGAAAATGTATGCGCATTCAATGAATTAGAATGCGCATATGCGACCTCGCTTGCCAAATTAGTCAATTTGAACGAAGAAAAACAATTTTGAATGACCGTATTTTGATGCCTGAGCAAATTTGACAAAAATGAATGCTTCTAATATGAAATTGAATGACAAATCAATGAAATTGACAGAGAAAACATATAATAGTATGTACATGTGCTAAAGAGATCACAGGTAATAAATGCAAATTTATATATATATATATATATATATATATATATATATATATATATAGATATATATATGTATATATATATATATAAAGATATATATATGTATGTATATATATATATATATATATATATATATATATATATATATATCACATACGAATGATACATAAACATATATGTCTGTTTGTTTGTCTGTGTATATTCATATACCTGCTTACCCTTTTGGCATATCTGTTAGATAATAATACATAACAGAGACATCCCAAATGTTGGCGTGTTGAACGCAAAGTTTAAAGTGGATAGCACAGAGTGGAGGTTGGGCTAAATTCTTAATATTTCGAATTTCAAAGTCACGCAAAAATTGACTAAGCAATCTCACTATGGACTTTCGATAGACATGGGCTTCACAGCATCGCATAATCATTGTCACACTTTGGGGCAGTGTCGTGAAGAATAGACCCTGTGTAAGTGTTATAGGCCTGTTGTACCCCGGCTTTGCGGATACCTGTAATACTGAAAGTGGGCTAAAATCCGTCATCCTATACAGCCCTACCAGTCAATTGATTTGATCTTCAATGTGTCAATTCCTGTGATTTATAGACGAAATCCAGTACCTCCTCCTCCCATCCCCATCCCCATGAAATCAATCGGCAGAACTTCGAAGTCTGACTAGCCTACTTTATATGGTGTCCGGTATAATACTAACCCCCACTCTATCCACTCTTTCATGCAAAGATCGCGCATAGAGTAGCGCTTCTTTTTAAAAACTGTCTGTAGATTTGCCGATAAATACAGGTTCTACAGAAAGAGTCAGAATCATTCATAATCACAGACAGACTTGTCGCCGTGGAAATTACAGTTGTAGTTAACTGTCGAAGCGAAGGGACCTTAAAGGGGAAATCCAGTCCAAATATAAACTAAACAGAATAAAATTTTACTAGTTCAGTGGTTAAGAAAAATTGACGGAAATCGGATGAAAAATAAGGAAGTTATGATATTTTGAAGTTTTGCTAATTTCTGCAATACAGTTCTTGTACAATGGATATGAATATACAAGAGTGAGCTAATCATGTCATAACCTCACAATTTTCCATTGATCGTGTACAAATACAAAATGATGAAAATTCAATGTTTCTGTCATTGAAGTGTATGAAACATGATGTTATTCCTGGCTGAATAACTTCAGAATAGTGATCAATTAGATATACGAGGATTTGAGCCTCGGGCATAATTGCGTTTGAATGAAAAGCGGGATATTTCAGAATTTCATGTACAAACTATATGGCAAGTGTGTAGGGGGATGACATGCTCACTTTGCTATTTGCATATTTATATTGACCGTTCAAGAATTGTTTCCCGAAAAAATAGCGAAACTTCAAAATGTCATACCTTCCTTATTTTTCGTCCGATTTCAATCAAAATTGAACCGTTGAACTCGTAATATTGTACTCTTTCTTATCAGACTAATTTATATTTGGACTGGATTTCCCCCTTAACTTCATAGTGAGCTTTAACTGGGAGGAAACTCCAAACCAACTCGGATGAAAAAAAAAAACACCAAAACAAATACAACCAAACAAAAAAGTGAAACAACATGTAATCCCTGCATGTTATTGTACATTGTGTTTGTTAATAATCATTCTGTATAATGACTTACTAAATTGATAACCGATATTTTCAATGACTAATTATTTTCACTTTGTCTGTGGGATTCGGGCTCGAAAGGTCAATGACCTTCCACATTATAACTGCAATCCCGAGTCACATTCTACGTTGATTCCGCTTTTTTTTTTTTTAACGAGAAGTGTCAAATAAACCTGTAACTTGAACCTTGATCAAGACGAGACAAAAATAAACCTACCAAAAACCAATCTCAAAATGACAGTCTTGACGCACTTCCACTGTGTAATACGAAAATCGTAATTGGAAAATCGATATTAGATTTCATTCCATGCAGTTATGGTATAACCGCTGTAAATTATTTGAGTATACAGAAGCTGTTCATAAAGAGTTTGTCAGACCCTCTGAGAGATTTTAAAGAAATGCAATTACTGTCACTCGCCTTTGATTTAAAAAAAAAAAGATGATTGGAGAATTAGAGTTAATTACGCCGAATGTTATGAGCCCAATTGACTTTAATATCCAGTGATAGCCAAGATAATTACACTTTCTGTATTTGTACTACATAACAGCATATTATCTTGAATACAATATGTCATTACCCACTGTCACTTATTATGTTTAACAGCTGTTCGGAAACACGCTTTGGCAGTGTTTTTTTTTTTTTAACGAGATCAACTTTTAATTCTCATCAACTCAAATTGATCGCAGACTGAGTAATTTTCAGAGAAGGCAGGATATGTCTTTCATTTCTGAAGGCAGTTCAGAAATTATCCATTTCAATGTTATTGTTTTCTTTCTCCTTGCAGGTACACGAGCTTCCTTCAAAGCCAAAGTTAGTACGAGAAAAACGAAATCAATATTTTTCCACTAAAAATCTAAGGCATTTCTTGTTTAATGGCCACTTTTGTCATCAAGCTATGAGCAGGGATACAATGTCGCAATCAAAAATCAAAATGATTGCGACATTGTAAATTATTTAATTATGGCTCTTTGTAAATTCGTACACGTAGAGTTACACTTTGGCAGTTTTTGCATGGATACACGGACAACGAGTTATCATCCTCGGAATTCTTTGCATGTTTGTAATCAATGTTTCAAATGAAAAAATTGAATAAAAAAACAAGCTTGAATGAAAATCAGACGATGTCATCCACGACTCTCCCATTGTTTTGTACACACATAATAAAAAAAAAATGCAAAGTCTTTCTTTATGTCGATAACTTAACAAATTTTACATCCCTTTTCCACTTCAAGTAATCATTGCTAAGTTAATACCATGCGGCAGCAATTCTATTCTAATCGTGCTAATTGTGATCAAGGGTTCGAGTTTTTCACTTATCAACAAAGAAAACAAATATAGAAACAAAGAAAATCAATGAAGACAGGTCAATTGAGAGACTTCTAAGGCCATGACGTCATTACTTTGATTAGTTTCCATAATATACATTTCAATAGCATTGTTTTTAACGATATTACTATTTCGTGTTTGTGTTTCTTTTTGTCTTTCTTTTCTTTGATTTTTTTCACGCAGTTTGCCTAGTTTTGGTAGTTCAGCAATTAGTTACTGTTTATGAAAAGACTAGCAAGCCCTAATTTTCAGCTGTTTCCTCCATTTCTAACAATTTCATCTCGGCATTTGTCATAAAAGTCACAACATCTATTGTATATTTCAGTCCACTTTTCCTTTATTACAATGTTGTACTGACTTTGCGTAATTATATGTATTCAAATTTCTTATAGCAAGCCCTTTTTTTTTAAATGAAATAAATGATATGAAAATGAATGGAAATGACAAATATGTGAAACTTAGATATCCCACAAACAAGCATTTTATATCTGATTCTAATGAAGCGTCTACCCATCCGTTTTGTTTGATTGTATGTAGGGTATCTATTTATACTTCATTTATTGAAATTAATTTGAATACGTTTTGACATCGCACTGTAATGTTGCTGAACATCCTCCTCCTTGATAATATCCACGGCTTTGATTGAGGGGCTCATAATTTCATTTCACCCTTCAGACTGGCGTCGTGGTATTCGTTGAGTGCGACTTTTCAGCTCATCGACGTCAACGGTGACGAGCTTGTGACCAAAGAAGAGTTGACGACATTTTTTGGCCTGTTTGTCAATATCTACGATGAGAATGGTAAGCCTTTTCCTCTAGAGCTTCTCCCGCTTCCTCCTCGCCCCCCCCCCCCCCTCCATCCCCTTGAAACCGTAAAGAGCACTTCGACCCAGAGTAAACACAAAACGCCATAGGCCTACTTCACACGCACAGGCGTGTTCCGAAATATTGTATTTTCTTCCGGCAGATCAGATCGCTGTTTCTGAGTGCTGAAGTATTTTGTTTTATGAATTACCTTCATTATAATTTGAAACACCACACACACACAGACACACACACACACACACATGCACACACACACGCACACACGCAAATCAACTTGGAAATGCACGTAAACGATAATCACTGACAGAGAACTCCAACAATGGTTTTAGATTTACTATTGCATACTACCAGCAAAATTAATGTATTAAATGATAATGATTAGGTTAGGTCCATAAATCAATTGTTAACTCACAATTGAATAAAAAAAAAAATACAATAAACGATAAACGTTGTAACCCAACTCTTTCTCTCAAATTATCACATCATGACGTTGCAATGATTTTAGTATAAGAGATGCCGCATCATTACGAATACAAGCATAATGAGAAGTTCGTTGTTGTTGTTGTTGTTGTTGCTAAATACTAACTTTTTTTGCAGCTTAGAAATCGAGGTATACAGCGTATAGTGTCTGCAAGTTCTTCAAGGCAAGACTAGCTATAATTATAATAACATCTCTGAATCCCGATAGTAATATTTGGAATAAAATCACTAATGTAATTATCATTATAAACACTACATCTTTGTTGATTATCATTTTGCATAAATAGGGTGACATTAAATGTGGGAAAGAGATGCGGGAAAAGAAAATGGGTTACAATTCACTTTATTCGGAGGCATCGTTATTCCGAAGCTCGTTAATCCGAAAATAAGATAAGGTTCTTTATTCCGAAGGAACGATAATGAACAACAGCAACATATTCAAGGCATGAATTGTCGCTGCGAGCTATAGCTTGTTCGCGATATGGACAGAAAAATGGATCGTGTGGGTTAGCCTTTTTGTTTATCATTAAAATGGGACAAGCGGCCATGTTAACGGTTATGGCCCATAAAAGGTTAGAGGAAACCTTACACACAAACCTGCAGTCGTGCAGGCTGGCTTGTGTATTTTAAAACTTTAATTGACAGATCTCATCCATTTCAATGAGACATTCAATTAACGTTCCTATATGATTGCAGTCAAACTTGGAAAAAAAAAGTGCAATTTGTCATTGCTGTCTTCAAAGTTCATGCGCTCAGTCATGCATGATATTTGTCGACACAATAACAATATCGATGGAAAGAGGTATCATTTTTCTCACAACAAGTGGGGTGGGGCACATAATTCACTAGAGAGAGAGATGTAGAACATGTAATTTTGTACATAACTCTGCTTATACATTTTAAGGCCGTTGCACAAACCTTGTATGATTATGAATTACACAACAACGAGAGACATGATTTGAACAATAACGCAACCTTGTGAGTGGCCGCGCCGTGATTATTGTTGCATCATGCCCCTTCGTAAATGGGGTAATGTTCGTTATTCCGAAGGTTCCTTTTTCGAAAATTAAATAAGGTTCGTCATTCCGAAACACACAAATTCCCTATAGCCTGTATCTATTCATGTTGGTTAATCCGAGCATTGTGGCGTTTTTCGGAAGGTTTCGTCATGCCCAAGGTTCGTTACTCCGAAAATGAAATAAGATTCGTTATTCCGAAGGTTCGTTAATCCGAAAATGAAATAAGTTTCATGATTCGAAAGTGAAACAAGGTTCATTCACACACACACACACACTCACAAAAAGGTGCATAAGGACGAATACTTCAAACGAACCTTCGGAATTACGAACATTATTTCGTTTTCGGATGAACAAACCTTCGGGATAACGAACCTTTTTTTTCTCTCTCTCTCTCATTTTCATTTTCGGATCAACGCATCACTATAATAACAAACCTTCGGAAATGAAACTGTAACCCGTAAATCTGCCGTCTTGCAGGTGACGGAATGCTCTCCATGACTGAGCTCAGACCTTATGTGCTAGAACCGACGCCTGTGCCCCTGAGCCAAATGGGCAAGTAATCCAGCTGGACCTCCAGCGGGACCAAACCCCACGCTGCTCCCCGCAAACACCGATTTCGACATCTGCAACTGAAAGCTCTCACTGATACATGTTCCACCTCTGGGAGAGTCATCACTTTCGTATTACTCAACGTCACAACCTGAAACATGGCTCAATATATACTACTATACAGTCAAAACTGTCTTAGAGACCACTTGTCTATAGCGCCAACTGCCTTATCAGGATTACATTATAACAACTGATGACAACTGGAAAAAAACACCGATAATGATACATAATAAAAAATGATTTATATATTGATTATTGGGGGTGGTAGATTGTTTAAGATCTGAGTTTGTTTGTTTGTTTGTTTGTTTTTTTGTAAAGACGTTGTTTCTCAATTTACAAAAATATCATAGGTAATGCAAAAGAAGATTATCGGCAAATAGGTCTACCATGGCTTTTTTTTTTTCATTGGCAAGACGAGATGACAGTGACACCCGCTACAAATTCTAAGCAAAAGGATGGGGGATGTCTATCATTTTCTTTTTCAAGTATACAGAAGTTGAAAACAACAATCCCGGGGCCATTTTCCATATACTGAATCTATAATTCATATACCATGTATACCGTATATATCGAAGTTGACATTTTGCATATTATGTGATATATGCACCTCTGAAAAGAGGACAATGCGGTGGTTGTTGTAAACAGGTGGGTAAGAGAAGAATACTGCAGTAGTCGGTAAAGTGGACGTATACTTTTAATGTTTAGAGTTTTTGACGGCTGTTTCCATTGTGTCTTCACCAATCTTTGCTATTAATTACTATCAATTGCCACGTATTTGCTTGTCTGACTCTATCAACCATATACATTCTTGTTTGAATCATGTTTGAAGGAAAGTTGAGTTATAAAACTATTGCACACGTATATCTGAGAAACCCTAACACTCTTGTAAGACTACTGCATTGTTTGTCTGCGTCGATTTATTTGCCTGAATCAATATTATTGTATTCATAGATGACATGATTTTCGAATGCATCCAAACTTTGTAAGAGGATCATTCACATTAATTTGGGACACTAGGATTTTTTTTCTTTTTTTCTA